>NW_022732216.1:723169-791277 GCF_011630105.1 Anneissia japonica
TAACAGAACCTTAAATCGAGGTAAGGCTAGGCCTAGCCTAGCAGCATTGGATAGGCTAATGTTTTCGGCGCCTACGATATTTCTTCTCACGACCTATCGCAAAATCAACATGAAAAATTCATCCGCATTTATTTTTTGTATGGAACACAAAAAAAATCAAATTTCAGTCTTATTTTACATTATTTTCATTCTTAGGAATGTCTAAATTCATTTAAACTAGCAATTCCATATTATATTTATAAATCTTTATAACATTATACAAAAATTAGATTTTGCCAGGAAACTGAAATTTTGCCAGGAATGGGGCTTTAATGTAAAGCACCAAGACGGATTTGAGTTCTATAAGGTGTTATACAAATACGGTTTTATTACTATTATTATCATTATAATAATATCATTATCATTGTCATTATTATTATTATTATAATTACAGCAAACAATTATTTGTGAATTATTATTAATTATTTTTGTACAAGATTAGCAAATATGCAGTAGTTATAAACATATTTGTAAAAATTCATCCACTGCTTCACCTGTGACCATAAAATCATTCTACAAAGTTGTTACAATTTCCAAAGCTAAATATACATTGTAATTATTATTATTAACAGTTGCATTATAAGTTGATTTTTAAATTGTAATTATAAAGTGAAAAGCAATGAATTTTGATTTTGAGTCTGGAAAGAAGTACTTGGTTTATGCCTCTAAGTGATGGAGAAGTGCACTTCATAAGATAACATGATTATTATTGTTAATTGTGATCTTGCTCTATATATATTACGCTAAAATAGCCATTGTACTGACAAAGGGATTTAACCTCGCCTAATTCCTCCCATTTCAAAAACAGTATGCGATATCTTTAATCACAAGCCTTGAGAAAGATGTCATGAACATTGGCCAACTAATAATTATAATGGATCTCTGTCGTGGTTTAATTTAACTCCAAATTGCTTTCACTACTTTGGCGGCAAGGTGACGAACCTGATGCTTGAGGTTAAGATCAAGCACTGGGGCGCTTCTGTCGACTGATTTGATACGCTTGAGTTGTTTTCGCTTGTTGAACGTCTCCAGACTGTGTTTCAGTGCTTCGTGTTGCCGGAGATCTGCGTCGTTGAAGGCTTGGAACAGTTGAGACATGCTTACCTTCTTAACAGGAGAACCTGGGACTGAGATACAAATAAAAAAAAAGATGAGTGAAAGTGTTGGATAAATAACAAGGGAGAAAAAGAGAATAGGTTTCACCTCCGCCAATTAGACGTGACTCTTCGACCCAAAACAATTTCATGTTTTAATTCATAAAATATTGTTTTGGGTAAAATACATTCTAAAACACCTCAGAACAGCTTAAAATATCCTAAAATTGCCTAGTTTCCGACCCAACCAAGATTTCCCCCTGGACCACATTGGGATTTAATAGTCATACCCCCTGTCAAACAAGTTAGACCCCACGCCTCCCCCATTCAATCTAAGAGACAGCTCATCAGTTCATCACGGAATCTGTGTGATATTGCTAATAATAAAACATAACACAATAAAAAAAAAAGTCATTATAACTGTAATGACAAACATAATTCCTGCAGAAAATATCCAATAATTGAATATAGATATATATAGAATAAAAATAAAGGCATGTCAAAATCGACGAGTAAAACTGATGTGTTTGAATTAAATAATGCCAAAAGCACATACTGGTGAAATCCATTCACCAACAGAGGCTGTTGAGGGATTAATGACTTTTGGAGACACGGACTAGCATATTTTCTGATTTTGATTTGCATATATTTTAACAATCATAAATCATTAGATTGTGAGATGGCTTCAAAACATGCTGTAATCTGTGTCAAGTAAAATATGAAATACCGGATATTTTGAAGTTTTCAACAGAAGTAATCAAATAATACTGTCTTAATCTTTAATTATTAAGATTGATTTTTGTACTTGTCTTTCGAATGAGACCTGAGAATTTCCAATTTTGTCTGTTTACATTCAATTATCAAAATTGATTTTATTAATAGCATTTTTCTAAGTGAATATATTTATTATAATATCTAAACTATACATCTCTCATGAGCCATAGACTCTTGAACCATATCATCAGCAACCCAGTCTCAAAAGAATATGCATCAGGAAAACGTGGAGAAGGATATATATTTAAATCAGATTTATTTAAAAAATATATATATATTATAAATTTGTATATTTATTTATTTAATGCATTTAATTTTTGCCATAGTATCCATTTAATAATAATTTTAAAAAAAGCACAATGGTAACAGCAATAATATTAAATAAAAAAAATACTAATAAAATAACAATAGTAAAATAATGAAAAATATGGCAGTCTCTATTACATTTTGCGCAGATGTAGAAAGAGTGCTGTTTGGAGAGAGTTTCCACAGCGCGCTTCCTTTAATGTCCATAAATAGACACTAAAATACTAATTACGATGGCAAAATAAAGTAATTAATTATGAATTGAAAAATACTGAATTGCAGTTGTGGTAAACTTGCTAAATATATTATTAATTAAAGGGGTTTTACAGAGCCTTTTGTCTAAAGATACGATTATCTAGATATTGGAAGATGATGATGATGATGTTTATGATGATGATGATTTTAATGATGAAGATGGTGGTGGTGGTGATGATGATGACAATAATAATGATTATGATGATGATAATGGAATGATGTTGATCATAACACAGAGATTATGGTGATGGTCATAATGATGCTGATGATAAGGACAATAATGATGATGATGATAATGATGATTATGATTATTAGTGGTTTAATGATGACTTGGTAAAGGCACAGCCCCAAGAATGAGAAAAATTGGCCTGACATGGCTAGAAAAAATAATATAGATTTTCTAATACAGGTATTACGAAAATACTAATATTTTGCATGTAATTTACCTAAGGTGGTTGGTCGACTAGTGACATGTGACATTACTTGCGCTTCTTGGTAGCTTTCACTGGCTTTCTTCAGAATCGTTGTAACTTCGCTGTTCTAAAAATAAAAATTTGTTGATTACTCGATGTGAACTAATGTATTTCTGTGTAACCACAAATCTGTTGCTAGCAATTATAAACTGAAATGGCATGGTTACATCAAGTCTGATAGTACAGCAAAATACATTAACATTTGAAAAATGTGCAATGAATGAAATTACTGAGTTAGTTTCATTGCACCACACAGCCGTCCCATGGCAAAACAACGTAACTGCTTTTATATTTTAAGTTAAGTTATGTTGTTTTGCCTTGGAGTGGCTGCACAAATGTTTGTGAAAAAACATACTGTATATTTTCGCATATAATGACCAGGCTTAAGATATCAAATTAAGATTGAAAATCAGGCAGTCGTCTTATACGTGGCTGGCTCTGGCAAAACCTCCCATTTGTCGCAATTACTAATTTCACACAAGTCCCCAAAACATTTTGAGTATTAGAATTTTAAACATTTTCAGGATTTTTTTTTCATTTTATAACAGAAGATATGTAAGAACATTTCTGCAAAATATTAATCATTAAATCTAAATGAAAAGTATATTAAAGTTATTTCTAAATACAAATCTTAATATTAAACTATTGTCTTTGGAGACTGTTTTCTCAAAACCTACATGGCTGATATTCAATTATGAATTAAATATTCATAACTTTGCTAATACTCAACCAATTCACATAAAATAAACACTGTTTTAAATAAGGATTCATACAGCCTGGAAACACCAAAACCTAAATTTTGACTTTTCCCTACAAATCGGCTGTTAAAATATAAGTATAAAACTAGTATAAGAAGAGGCTTAAAAATAGCTAATTACAAACAAAAATCTAGGGGTCATCTTATATGCAATACATAGACATTTCTTATTTTGAAATCATGTTCGTCTTATGTGCGGATCGTCTGTAAAACGCAAATTTACTACTGAGATGAAGCTACTGTCGGTATAAATAAGCGCAATTTTTAAATGAGATTTTAATGCCCATAATAATGGTACTTTTTGGAAGGTTAGCTCTACATTTGGCTCTATTTTTTGCCAGCTAGATGCTTACAAGACCATAAAGAACATCAAAAAGTAGGAATTCTCACGGTGAAATGGGGGGGGGGGGGGGGGGTGGGGGCTCATCTTTTATATGCTTGATATTTCAAAAATTATGCAAAAATCTCCTCAAACTCAGGGGCCGTCTAATACCTGGATCGCATTAACGCAAGAATATACGGTATATATATGTACATATGTATGAATATAAAATAACAACCATAACACTAAGTTCCAAAGTGTACATGAACAGTGTCTTACAACCTCTCTTTGGAGACAAATAGTTTTTTTTTCTCTTTTACATGGCAGATGGTTAACAATAACTTCTCCCTGCATACAAAATTAGCTAAGAGAATACAGTCTAGTCTAAAAGACTTTAGAATATTTAAAAAACATACAGATGTGACCTAAACAGAAGGATTTCAATGGCTTTTCATTTGTTTGTATAAATAGTCATTTGACTTGCCACAAGTTCCTTTATTAGCGCCACCAATGAGTAAGTTAGTTGAGAGATGGAAGAAAAGAAATCAAGTATGGGACGCCAATTAAATTAGGTGTGGCATGCACTAAGCGCAATAAAAAAGTAACCCAAATACTATAGACTATGTTAGCCAGGCTAACATAGTCTATTTGAAGAGTACAGATAGAACAAGAGAGGCTAGTAGTACGTTTGTTGAGAGCGTAAACAAATGATACGCCATACACAGCCGGTGGAGGATGCACGTTGCCGTTTGTATGTTCTTTATTACCCAGTACTGCACCGCATGTTTCTCTGTTAGATCACCAGAGGACGTTAGAATCACTTTATTTTTCTTTATCATCATACCACTTTCTGTATAATCATTCATAGTGGGCAAACTCGATAGTGACGACGACTTCGTTTGTAACTAGGGGAGTGTTGATTTACCAACAGGACTTATGCTCTCTTGTTTTATCTATACTCTTTGATAGTACCCACTGAATGAAGCTGGTCATTCACCCTAGGGAAATGGCAACTGATATCATATTATGATAAGTCCCCAGGATACTGTTTCAACATAAATGAATGCTATCGAATAGTTTAATTAGCTAACAAAAATAAAAGTTTACGAACTCTAAAGGCTCTTAGTTCATGATTACCTCAGGTTATTTAAACTCTTAAGGTAATTCATTCAGCTTCATATTAGCTATATATGCTTCAACTAAAATAAATTACCAGGAAAAAAAGCATTTGGACATTTATTACTGGAAAAATAAATGTCTGACCAAACACACGAAATTGCTACCGTAATGCCGGTCAAGAGAAAATGAGACCTAGATAATATCTATGGACAGGTTCACAGAATTGATTGCAAATGTCAGAGCACTATGCGAGTGCTAGACTGCACAGCTAGTGACGTACAATGAGTGACCTAGGAAAAACTTCGGATGTACACTGATTTACTCAAAACAAGTTGTCTCTCAATAAGGGAATGGCTCGCTGTAAGTGTAAAGCCACATTTAAACTAGATACGATTACAACATGACGACACAATACAGATGCGCGCAGTGTGGAAGAATACAAACCACACGATGATATGTTGTTGTCATTTCGTATCGTGTCTAGTGTAAATCCAGCTTTAGGTGGGGGGTGATATTGAGCTGTCTTTAAGTAATGCTTTAACATAATAATATTAATGGTAGACTGGTAAGGCGTATACTGTTATGAACTCTATGTACATCACAAACTAAAATAAAATAGTAACAAAAAAATAATATAACATGTGGTGGACGATGAGAGTTGCTTATACCGGGTTACCGGGTAGCTAGCACAGACACGAAGAGACCCTTAGGGGCGAAGAAAGTCATTGATCGAGTTCCTAGTCCACATATCAAGCGCCCTGAGCATCTTACATTAGATGGATATGTGCGCTATATAAAACTACACTATTATTATTATTATTATGAGAAAAAAAAATGTTTCAGATCATAAATAGATAAAATTGATATCAAATTACAATGTTAGTGATTTTTAATTGACTATATTGAAGTCATTGGATGCAGAAGCTAGGGTGAAGCATCAGCAGTGGCAGAGAAAGAAAGAAGTTGAAAGACTTTACTCAACAAACCCTTAATCTCCACAGTTAGGAGAAAGGAGCGGCAAGGAAAGTAATATTGAAGGAATTATCTTACACGATATGTTTAAAGATTACATAAAATTTATATTGATTTGGGAAATGGTTTTATATTACTAAAATAAATTCTGTTTTATTTATAAATTATAAGACATAGAATACTAAAAAAATACAAGCAACTACAACGTTGACTTGAGAAATTGCTATAATTACCTATAAAAAATCTCTATCTTATGTATATAATCTAAGTTTATTATAAATAATCAAGGAGAATCTATGTTTGATATGAAAAATCACATAACGTATTATTCCTTAAGCTTAATAATGAGAATTTGTATTAGAAAGTTCATCGATAGTACTAAGTGTATAATATATGACGTGCAGATACGTGTAGTGAGGACGTAAAGTTATAAACCATGAAATCTGATTGGCTAAAGCGGGGGCATGTTATTCTTTGATGCGTTGCAGGTTGACACAACCAGGGCAGACCATAACCTCATTAATGATGCTATTGCTAGCCTGAAGCTAGAGGTTATTTGAGAGACACTGTTAATACACGCTTAAATCATGGAGGCATTTTACCTCCATGCTTAAATATAGCAACATATATGTTATGGAGTATAGTAAATACGCAGCAGGGGATAATCAAGACAGACTTGCCTTAAAATTGCAGGGTCCTGGGTTCAAATCCTTAGAAGCACCAAGATGTTTTTTTCTAACATTTCACTCCCTACACCTTATTTGGTTATGAATGGAGGAAAATATTCTGGTTTCAGTGACGGATTCAAGGGGGATGGGGTCAGCCAGTAACACTCCGCCCCCCCCGCTCCCCAAAAAAACCTAAATTATTGTCAAAATATCTTTTAAAAATGGAGATAAAAAATGGGGATAATCAAGACAGACTTGCCTTAAAATTGCAGGGTCCTGGGATCAAATCCTTAGAAGCACCAAGATGTTTTTTTTCTAACATTTCACTCCCTACACCTTATTTGGTTATGAATGGAGGAAAATATTCTGGTTTCAGTGACGGATTCAAGGGGATGGGGTCAGCCAGTAAATTGCAGGGTCCTGGGATCAAATCCTTAGAAGCACCAAGATGTTTTTTTTTCTAACATTTCACTCCCTACACCTTATTTGGTTATGAATGGAGGAAAATATTCTGGTTTCAGTGATGGATGCAGGGAGAAGGATGGGGTCAGCCAGTAACACCCCCACCCCCAAAAAAAACCCCCAAATTATTGTCAAAATATTTTTAAAAAATGGAGATAAAAAAAAAATTATATTCAAATTTAAGTTTTAGAGTGCCAATTCCAGTGGCATAATCATCATAAATTTTCCTATCTTAGCTCCAACCATAGAGGGCTGAGGTGATGTATACCCCCATCTGTGAAAGTTCTGCCCTGGCCTGCTGTTTCAAATTCCTGGATTACCCACTGTGTTTTAATATATCCTCTTCTCCTTTGAATTTCTTAAGCACGATTCTAAGCACTATTGCAGTTAGTGTGGGAGGCTTAATGACTGTAAATTATATGGTATTAATACTGTGTTTTTTAAAATCAAATCTAATCCTAGTACCTAATCCCACTCTTTAAACTTGGGATGGCCGGCCACTGACTCTGAGGAGCTCATCCGACCTTTGACCGCTGTTTTATGTATAGCGAATCATGCTACAAGGCCTCTGTGCACCTCACATTATTACAGCACCCTCGTAATCTGATTAAACACCTGGAACACATACTAAGCTACCTGGGAAGCAATTCCATAATGCAGCTACAGTATCTAAGCATTAGGTTTAAGGCTAACAGGTAACCCACACACACCTGGGCAGAGACTGACAACTACCAGGTAAAATGCCCCACCTAAGGACACTAGGGAAATGGAGGGTTTAAGCCTAAAAATTTAAGGTGAGAGCACAAATCTTCAAACTTAAAACTAACCAACCGGAATATGGCCAATGATACTCGCGTGTCCTGAAAACGTGTGTTGCCCGACAAATGCATGTGTTTTACATACATTTACGCAAATGTTTTTATTGGGATCTTAGTCACAACATCTAAGGGTAAGGCTTAGTGGAAGGTCTATTGTTGCACCACTGCCTTCATGATAACTTTTTAACATGTTTGTTACTAGTGGTTATTTTATTTGTAAGTTCTGAAGTGAATAGATGTTTGAACAATTATATAATGCTCTATCCACACTATCAAATTTTAAGCGACAAATATAACTATGACATGCCCATATTTGGGTGTAATATGACATCATCATGTCCATATATAGTCATATCACACATATTTGTCATATATAATTTTATAGTGTTTACAGTGCAGAACAGTAAATGTGTTTAATTCAGATTTAAAGATTGGAATGAACTTTACAAAAAAAAAAAAGTCCTTTAGATGACACCTGCAGGCTATGGGAGAAAAGTAGTCTGTCTTTAGAGAACTTAATGAGGGGAATGTGGGGAAGACGACCTATTATAGTGCTTCCTTTACAGTAATGTGGACATCATACACTATAAAAAGAAATTTTAATTGTAATTATTTTTATGGTTATTTTAATAAAATAATTACAAACCTTTTTATATTTGGCGAGTAAATTATTCCACTAGCAATTTGAAAGAAAAATTTGTTCAAGAATTCATAGCGTATCACTTATTGATTATGAGACAACAAATATCTTGAAATGGATATATTATTTTCGACAATAAAGCAATTGATACTAAAACCACCTATGTCTAGTTACGCATTACTCTACCATAAAAATGAAAACATTGATTTTCTAAGAGCTATTTTCCCTAAGTACTACTTTTCATTACTTTATTTTCAATACATATAATAATAAAAGAAAAAAATAAACAGACTGCATGCAAATAGCATATGTCCTTGAGTCTTGAGATGTCGTAAGCAAAAGTTGCAGTACTGTTTACATTTTTAAAGTGGCAATCAAAAATTGAGCGCACAAAAATAATGTTTCTAAGCTCTTTATACTAAAAAAAATGTAAGAAAATTCATGATAATAAAAAGAAACTAAATTATAAAATGTCCTATTTAACAACAACCCCAAAAGAATAAGAAAACCAACTAAAAACCCAGCTACTTTCACCACTTCGTTTTAGCTCCAGCACTTTGAAGTCCCCAAGTTGAAAGTGTGCTGGAAGAGATTGCACAGTAGCAGAAGTCGTCGTCCAGCTGGCCTAAAAATTGGTGGTGCATAGTTGACCTTATTTATTATTTATCTATTTTAATACTCTGTACTACATATCTTGATATTCAACTGGCAATGGAGATACATGTCAAAATCTGTCAGTCAACTACCTTTCATTTAGATTAAATAGCAATTGTCAATTGTTACTTGTACATAAACTTGGTATGTTGGTATGTGCAATGCAGCCATGCCATATGGTTCACCAAAGAAGCAGCTGTGCTTTCTTCAAAATGTTCCAAATTGGGCAGCTCGCATGGCAAAATGTGTCAAAAACTCTGATCATGTATAGAAAACTTCTTGTTTCACACTACTGATTTTTAAGACCTTGTTGGTTTACTAGCAAGCCAACTTTAAGGACATCTACAAACATAGTTTGAAAGAGATCAGCAGCACCAGGCTCTGGAAAAAAAGTTCCTTTAAAACATTACATCATTCATTAGACAGATTTATGTGAAACCCAAGTGGCACATACATTTTTTTGAACGATGCCACAAGTAATGACTATGGGAATGGCGCCATATAAATTGACGAATGACTGACTGATTGAAATAAAGCATGTTTACTATATGTGCTTCCTGGTTCAGAACCCATATTAGCTATTGCTATGTTGAAACTGTAAACATCTCAGTGGCGGATCCAGGAATTTGAAATAGGGTGGGCCCAGGAGGGACTCTTACAGGTGGTAAAAGGTAAAACGGTAAAGGTAGGAGAATAACCCATAACTTGTGTGATTGTTCTGAATTGCGTATGGGCGTGGTCCGTGACTACCTAGCGGCCGTAAAGAGGCACTTCATGGTAGCTACATGTTCTTATCATTCCACAACGACGGGGGCTGAAATTAACCATAACATCGGGTAACCCCCTACTCTTTTCTGAAAGATGCAAAGGGTTCTTTAAAGTGCACACAAGCCAGATGTATAATACACTGGACCTCCATTTTAAGTCCTTATCCGAGAAGACTTGGTTCTACCAACCGAACAATGGGCGAGCAGCAGCTGGAACCAGTGCTGATGTTAAGGCTGTAACTAGTGGCTCCCCTGCCTTACCGCTTGGCCACTCGACCGGGGGAGGGGTCAACAAGTTCATCACAAATAACTTGCCAGAACAAATAAATATTTTTAGCCCTATAGTGCATGTTCCTGATCCTGTTCTGATTGGTCAGTTGTTAAGATGGACTGTTCCATTTAACTGTTTGAATGGAACAGTCCACCATTAAACTGACAATTAAATGACAATATTCTTTCCATTGCACTCAAACATTATTTATAAATTTACTCTATTTGTTTATTTGACTTTTTAATTATTTGTTTACCTGTCTTGTTATTAATATTTTTCTTATCATGTTTGTATTGACTTGTATTTCCTTTCAGGCATGCCCTTTACAAGATCTTTAGACTAGTTCTCACGAGAGCCCTAGTATCCGGATCGGGAGCTAACCGTTAGCGCTAACAGTTAGCACCTGCGTGAGAACGCTCGATCAGTTAGCGCTAACCGTTAGTGGTATCCGGATACCGCTAACGGTTAGCAAGCGCTATGGGTTAGCAAGTTGAGCGTGTTTTTATCATCAACCAATCACACGCATGCATTTACAATTTCCAGTTTCTTATTGGCCAGTAATTCGATCATCATATTTTTGGTATCCGGATCGGGATTTTCTCGGATGGACGCACGGCAGCTAACGGTTAGCAGAATCCAGATCCTGCTAACCGTTAGCTGCCGTGTGAGAACATAGGCTATATCTTCTCGGGATCATGCCTTACAGTTCATGTTTTTCTTCTAAATCACATTTTATTGTATGTTTGTATTCTGCTATAGAATTTAATAAATGTTTTATGAATGAATGAAAAAATAAATATCATATTATTGGAATAAATGTAATATGATACAATTCCATTATTGTATAACAACAGAAAACATATTATGCTATTATGTGTGTTAATGTACAAAATATAACATAGTAAAATTAATATAATGGAAACATGTTAAATATAAAATCATGAAACATAAGTAACACAAAACATTTAGGTTAATATATATTTATACTGAAATGTAAAGGAACTTAAACAAATAAATAAACATGTCAAGAAACTCATTTAACATTACACACATTCAGGAACAATATAACATGACACTTTAAAGATCAATAAATAAAAACATAAAGGAGCAAATGTGTCATTAATGACTTGTGTTATACTATATAACAAATATAATGTGACTTTATGAGTAAATTACTTACAATGTATTACAATAAGGTTCTGATCTATGTTTCCAAAGCATATCTTCGGTTTTCTATATCAATTTGATATCATGTTCTATACGCATGCTCTTATGATATCATGTCTAATTGTATACTATAGCAACCTCATATTATATAATTTCAATTATTTTGAATTTCTTAGAATTTAGGTTTCAATTTTCTGTTAATGTTAATATATTGCTTAATACACAATCTGTTATCCTGATTTGAAACAGATAGCATTACTTCTTCATAAATCAACTTTGGAAATTGGGTTATGTTTACAAAGTATAGCAAACCAGACATTATTTCTTTTCCAATAATCTACAACGTTTATGATCGAAATTTGAGTTAAATTTTCTATCGTTTTTAATACATACTGTTTTGTATGTTTTGTCTTGAAGTTCTATACATGGTATACAGTAGTAAACTTTGAAAATTGTGGTATGTTTATAGGGCAGATCTACTAGAGTATAGCAAAAAAATACCATATTTTACTATTAATCCAAGAATTTTGATTTCAACTTTTTATCATTGGTATTTTACTGTTTAGTATGTAACTTGTTATCCTGATATGATACACATCTATACACTTATAAGTCATATTCAAATTTGTTTTATATCTTCATAGGCAACTACAGTATAGAAAACTATACATTATTGTATTTTTAGTGATCCAAGTCTTTTTCTAACTATTTTTTAAAACCAAATTTATAGACCCTTGCAGCGTATCCTAGGTTGGGTGATATTCAGGGGCCCTCTTAAATAAATTAAATAAAGTGATGCTTTATCAGCGAAGTCTCCTGCTGCTACATTAAATGAACCCAGGACCCACAATGGGAACAGAAGACAAAAGCATCTTAACCACTTACACCCCATTCAGACTAGCACCGCATTGCGATCGCTTGTAGAAATTGCGATACCCAATCGCAAGGTAAAATCGTGTGTGAAAGCTCACTAATAGTAGTGGATAAGTAATATAGAAATTGTTACCTGTTGCGATTGGGTGCTACAATCTTTTACTCCGAAACAAATTCCATAGGCACTGTTTGGCTGAGGTCAGTCAACATAGGCTTAGCCACTGGCGGCCTGGAGTGTAAAGTTTTTATTGTGTTGGTCTAAATGCACTCATTGATTGCGATCAGGAGTAATCGCAACCGATCGCAACAGAGTGTAGTCTGAATAGGGTATAAGATACTCACTCTACTACACTCTTTCATACCTTTGATTTCAATTTTCAATCAACATTAATTTATTGTCACGTATGCAATTTGTCGTCCAGATTTGATGTAATTATGATCTATAAATCTTCAAATCAACATTTTGATAACTTGAAGATAAAGTAATATTATGGTATATAGCAAAGGATACATTATTGTAATTTCAATAATCTGACATATCTATATCATAATTTTGGATTTCAATTTTCTCTCAATGGTAACTGTTTCATCCACGATTCATTATACCAATTAGCTGCAGATACATGTTCTAAGACAACTTTGAAAATTGTGGTACGTTTATTGGATACAAATACAAGATCGCAAGTGATGTTCAATTTTATTCCCAATAATCTAGCATCCATACCCTCCATTTTTTATTTCAAATTTCTCTCAATGTATTTTTCTGTATTAAAATGATTTTCATCCCACATTCTTGAGGTCAACTTCGAAATTTTTGGATAAGAGTGCAATGACATTACTTTGTCAAGCATTATTATTATTATAATTATATAGATTTTCTAATATAGAAGTATTTTTTTTATATATTGATGTTTTTGTATTTGTCTTTTATTTCCAAATGTAACTTAAGCACTTTAGCCTTGGCTACTGTTATTAAGTTTTTATAATGGAATAAATAAATAAATTCATTTTCAATGTAAAATATAAATATACCAAGTTAATAAAATTAAATGCTACAATAGTCATATTTTTTGTATCACAACAGAAGGGTAATGCTCAAAAAATGTTCAAAGAAGAGACCCCAACACAAACACACACACACTAATCTTTTGTAATTTCTTTTACCTCTACCATTTACCTTAAATTAAAATTTATATATAAATAGAGTTAAGATGGTGGTTAAGATATTGCCTTCCAATTTCAAGGCCCTGGGTTCAAATCCAGCACAGGATTTTTTTTCTCATGACTAAAAAAGACACCTCCACTATGTAAGCCTCCTAATTAAACTTATCTGATAAAGCATCACATAATATTTCCTTCATTTAAGAGAGCCCCTGAGTATCCCACCGACCTTCTATGATACGCTAAAAGGGTTAATACCCTCTATAAATATGGTTTTAAAAAAATTATATATTTTTTGTCCATACCCTAAAGGTCTATACTAGGATATCACTAGAAAGAAATGCTGATATTCAGATTATAATAATTTAATTATAATAAACCTACGACATTTTTTCATGCGGCATCAGAATTGCTCAAAATGATTGATGTATATGAGTTCACAAGCCAAAATATAAAAAAAAAAGAAAACTAGTTTCTCATATGCGCTGTTTCATAAAAATGAACACACTACTGTATATATAGTCTACAGTAGCGTATCCAGGATTTTAAAAAGTGGGTGCTGAATAGAACACTACTCCATTGTACTTTACGCAAGGCGCAAAATTAGGGACGGAATATATGTTCCGATAAACCGTATGCTATGACTACAAAATAGTTATGGTCTGATACTAAATTACTCATGCCATTTATTTCCATTTAGCTTAATATTATTTTTTTCATGTTGGAACAAAAAAAGGGGATGGGATCCTCGGGCTCCATGAAAACCACCCTGGTTACGCCACTGTATAATCTATTATTACATATAATTATCTTCTAAAACACTTCAAAATAGCTTAAAAATAGTCCAAAAATTTCCCATTTTTTGGCACCTGAGAAATTATTTCTGAGGACCTCAGTTACTAGGCCTACTAAAAATTGTCATACTATTTTTCCGGACAGCTTTTCCCCTCCCTGTTCTTTAGTCACCCTCCTCCTACACAGGCACAAGACATGCTTAGTATAATTACCACTACTAGAATTACGCTATGTCAGCAACTACGATTACAATTTTTGAAAATTGAAAAACAAAAACTGAAGCAAGAAAAAGCTGGCGTGAATGTGATACTATGTGTTAAATTCTTGCGGTACACCGCATAGATAGTTGTCAAAAGAACTGTTGTTGTTGAGAACGTCTCAACGTTCGAATTGAGTTGCTTCAATCGTCATTGGGAGAACAATATCTGTTATTAAATGAAACCATTTAATTTTTTTACGTGGCCTAAGTGATTTCATATCTGCCTATAGATGATGCCAAACCACTGATGAAATCAAGACATTGATTTCTAAACCATGTTCTTCATTTCCTAGCCTTGAGCTGTTCCTGACATAGCTCTACTGATAGACTTATACGAAATTAATAGGTCATCAAAATTTAAAGTTTAAATTAATGTGTTGTACAAGCAATCTGAAGACACATTGTCGTAAATATTTTCAAACTCATCCATCATTGCATTGGTATTTGAAATGTAAATATCATAAGTTCACCACCACCTTTGATTGGCTGTCATGTGGTACATAGTCCCATCTATAAGTCTATAGTATAATTTTCGGTACCATAGTTTCTCGGGTATAAGCCCAACTTGTGTATACATAAGTCCACCTCAGGTATGCCCAATTTTTACATACCAGCCTTCACGGGCAAAAGCGTAGGGCATGATATGAATAATAAACTTTAAGCTGAATTGAAAATTTAAAAAAATCAAATATTGGCTTTGAATTAGGCATGCATACTGCTAGAAAATTTATCTTTTTATTAATATAGAAATTCCTCAGGTACTGTATAACCCACACGCCCCCACGGGGGGTGGGGGGGGGGAAATTAGCCTAATTCTGTGTTCTGTGTGCTAATACCACTAGATAAATATATTGAATTAAATTCCTTTTCTTTTTATCAAATTCCAAAAAAATTGAAATTGGAAATTTAGGCTGGTCCCCTGGGGACCCACGTCAGCCACAGTGCAGCACCAGAACCGACATATAACGGATACATTGTCCCTTATCACCGCCTATTAAGCTCTCATGCGAGGGTTATTCGAGGAGCAGAGCAATCCGACTCCAATTAAAACCCGGCACTGGCAGGGTTTGAACCTGGGGAGGGCTATAGCGAAAGAAGCAGGAACATTACCTTTCAGTTAAACGCTCAGCTCTCATCCTATTTACAAAATTAACCTGTATACATTGTGCCATAGTGAACAATTAAGTAGTATTTATTAAAGTTTATACTACCCTTATTAAGTCTAATCTTTATTAAAGGCAAATTATTGATCAATTGAAAAGAGAATTACAGTTTATGCAACCTATTGGCAAGATATAACCTTTATACATTTTGGCATTCATACTTAAAAAATTATAGAGTATTTATTACAGTATACCTTTTTAAACTATAAATTCAATTATATATTGAATTGTTTATAGTATTTCCCGGACTAATGAGCCTGAAAGCAGCCGCCAGAGTTTTAAAGCAAACACTGTTATTAATTCTGAACCATCTGGAAGAGTCAGCCATAAAATTTCATGCCTCAGCCCTAACCATGGTGGAGCTGAGGTGGTACTGAACCCCTACATCTGTAAAAGTCCCTCTGTGTACAACCTCTATATTGGATTCCTGGATCCGCCACTGAGCACTGCAATCATTCAATTATCAGCAGTCTGGAGATGACCACAGACCAAAATCTAAAATCATCTCAAGAAGTGCCTGTATTGGTACCCAAAACCATTTGCACAAAGCAGAGAGGAGAAAATAACAACTTAAAAAAGGTCCATTGAAATGAATTGTCAACTACTGTACACATCATGGATGTATGGAAATAAAACTAATATAAATTAAAACAAACTGTAACAAGAGAAAGAATGGGATGTTTTGAAAAGGCAGGTCCAAGTCTGGGAACCTGCCTAGTATTAGTTTCAAAATAAAATTCTCAACACCCTTAATTTTCCCATTGTATAAAATAATATCTCAGCTTTCTTTACTAAGTGCTTATTTTGCTTTACTTACTGTTCATGCAATGAAAGAAGTCACATTCACGCTAGAAAAAAAAAGATGTAATTTTGGTACCCTATGGCTATAACCTTTCAAAAAAAAATTACTGTAGGTTAAAATAGCTACAATGTTTTTTGATGACAAATTAATTACCTTTTGCTGTGTTGATTGTAGCGTATGGCAATCTATTTGATACAAATTTATCATCAGACAACTTGGAGGTGCTACTAAGACCAAATGAGCAACGGTTCTTTCAAAGAATTATTCCTTGTGGCTATATGTATGCGGTTCATAAAAAAATAAATTCTTTATCATGTGCAAGGAATACATTTATAGTGCTCAGCAAGCCAACATCGATTTACGTGGAGCAGTTTTTAGTCCTTTCAACTCCAATTACCCACCAATGATAAGAAAACTATTTCAGTAGAAATGTACCCTCTGGTACAAGTTAATTAAACATTAAAAAATTTGACCTTAACATTGGTTAAAGATGGCCATAGGGCATTACTTAACCAATCACCAGTTATATAACTGAAATCATAAATGGTAAACTATAGTGATCTTTGGTATTTATTGCTGTTTAAAGACAAGCTACAGTAATCTACAGCGCTTTTCAACATGCATACAAATGGGAAGTTAGAGGTGCAGACAACTTTTTTGTCAGAGACAATGATGTACAGTAGCAATGCAAAAAGCTATCAGAATCTCTCAGTAAACTCAGCCGGAACAATATAAAACTACTGAAGTGGGAGAGCTAAATCAGACATGGCCAGAAATATGTGTACTGTATGTCTGACCATAGAGCAAAGAAACAGAAGGAGTTGCAACGACCTGCACCCTTATCTAAAATCCAATTACTGTTTCTTTGCTCTATGGTCTGACAGACACGCAAGATTACGTATATTACGGTGTCTGTGTTTTTTGGGACTAATAACAACAATATCTACAGTAAGTAGGGAGCTACTAAATCAGAAATGTCAATTGAGAGGGTAGGAAATAGACATTAAAATGGTTATGTACAATTTTGCCAAAAGTTATAGACATTTTGTTAAGAGCGCCATGAAGCAAGACAGATGCCAATATCCTTAAAAATGGACAGAAGATTGTTTCTAGCACGAGTAATCTTAATTAAACATACAGTTTGCTGTAAGACAAAAATATAAATCTTCTTTCACCACTTGTCACCAGAAACCTTGCAGCGGCGGAATTGTGCAAGATAAACAGACAGACAGAATGTAAATAGTTACAGTATTTACATGCATAACTGTTATTTTTTTCTATACGCATACAAAAGGACATCTACCGTTGTTACTTTGATGCTTTGAATTTATATTTAACTCTGTTGCAAACTATCAAATGACGTTATCATGATGACATACATACCCATATATGGGCAAATTACAGCTACTGTATGAATCACATATAACTTGATATTGTTCGCAGAGCTTTGGTTCATAAGAGCAAAACGATATGGCTTCCTTTTTGAAGAATCAATTTAAATATCATCTTTATGATTCAATTTCAATGTATTGTATCATATTTTACAATTGCAGCATATGAAATTTATTTACTTGAGTAAGAAACAAGATAAATATACAAAAGATACAAATACAACAGCAACAAGCATAAATTATCATCATGGAGTTTATAGTACAGTAGTTTAATAATTCAATGTTATCAGTAAATATTCAAGATATCATGGTTTACAAAAAGTCTGGAAAGAGAGGGAAAATAATTTTGTTTACAGTATAAATTAATATTGTTTTTAAGGCCCATAAAAAATGATTAGTTTATCACTCTCACCTGCATGTATGGTATTGAAAAAATATATATTTTTAGGGAAATAAATTTTTTGGAAATCAAAATTTTCTTTTGAAAAAAAAAGTTCTTAGAAATTTTTCTCATTTTTCAATGTAAATAGTTAGTAGATATCATTTGGAAATCTCAATAATGTATTTTACTTTGAATATATTAATGCACCAGCAAACAACCCAAAAGTTAGTATACAGTATTTGACTTTAGCAAAATAAAAATAAAAAGCCTCTGTCTTTCATTACTTTTCCAGCCCAGATAGGGTGATAAACTAATAATAAATTTTATTAGGTCTTATCTTCTTTTTCTCTCTTTTTTTTTCATATGGTAGTTTTTTTGTTTTTTTTTACCACTTACAAAACCAACAGAAACCTGCCATGATTTATATCTCAAACCATATGTTAATAAAACTATCCTACTTGTATGTGACAGTTTTCCGAACGTTTATGTTTGATGTCGTTAAAAAGCTTAACTAGTGTTAATGCCATGTCGCACTTATTTAACCAGCATGCGTATTTATGGTGAATAAAAAAAGCTTTGGTTTTAGGTTTTAGCCTTATTCTGCAAAGAAGAGAGATTAATAGGCATTAGCATCTCTGCGGACGTAGAACGAGGGGGATAGAGGGGATAAGGTTAAGAAAACTAGGTCTTTCAATTAGAATCTTTTTCTAAAATCCAATAATCAAGATTGTATTTGACAATAAAACTGTGAGGAATCCATGATAGGGCTCGTCTGTGGCCGACCTAGAATTGTATGTTTATAAATCCACAACACAAGTATAGCATTTTAACATTTGATAATGTGACACAAAGTATCGCATTCGCAATCATTTATAAACTACAATAAACATCAAAATACACAAAGGTTAAAAGATAGATCAGTTCAACTGAATCAATCTAATTCTATTCTAAGTGCCCATCATTTTCATTTGACATAATGTAAGAAAGATGTTAAGGGAAAATAATTTAATTACAGCAATTTTTTTTTCAAGTGACGTGAGCTGATACTTAAACATACATCAATCAGCTTTGTTAGGATATTGTGACATACCAGCGATGTGTTGCATCAAATCGCGAGCAGCGTATTTTCCAATTTTATGCACTCATGAAGGCATTTGTATTCCATGAAATTTGAAGCGATACAAATATACAATAAAGTTAAGAAATGAAACTATTCCTTTTCAGGTTTACTGATATTACTTTGACGTGAGTAGCCAGTTAAGCCCGGATGTAATCAATCAACGTTATCAGCTGTGTTGAGTTAACAGCAGCGAGCTGCGTCATAACGTACACTGCGTGTATGCTATTAAGACGTAATGGTCTTACAATTCTATAACATCTTCCACAATAAAAGTTGTCTCAAGGTGCTTTATAAAAAGGTATTAAATTATCCATGAGCAATCTTATTTCACAAAGATATGAAAGGGAAAAAAAATAATAAAAGAACAATCATTTTTAGACACGATATGTTTCTAGTACAAGGCTACACAAGACAAACAACGGATGAATGATGCACACAAATAATTGGTTATGAATCAAGAAAAAAACTCTTTAGAAATCCTGCCTATAGGTTTGAATATCACCACTAATCAACTAAATCAGCAATCAAAAACACACAATAACAATGTTCTACTGCTATGTCGATCCTATCAAATTTCATGTAACAAATCTGTGTACAGTATATATATCATATTACACCCAAATGTGGGTATCATATTTATTTGTCACTTTAGTGTGGACAGACCTTTAGAACTTTTTTTATGTGTTTTCACGGAAGTTGTTGAAATTAACTCAAAGCATATTTAAAATTTTTAAATATATTTTTAGTTACAATATTTCAGACATCTGAGGTTTTTAAAACCTTTTCAAACCATTGTGGACTACCAGATTTTATGAGAAAAATGTGTGTGATGTGCCCATAAATGGGCATGTTTTTATGTGGGCATATCACGTTCATTTGTCACTTAAATTTTGATAGTGTAGACAAGGACTATTAAAGGACCATATCCTCTATTTAACCAGGTGATATACAAATGTTTCTATGCTATTAAACATTTCCAAAATATGATTAACACATATGGATTTGAACGCTGATTGCTAAAATGGAAACTGAGTTTAAAAATCCATGGATTGAAATTGCATTCAAAGGCAAGATAGAAATAGTAAGCTTGGATCATGAGAAAATCTTTTATGCATTTATGATTTGCAATATACACAATAAATCATAGCACAAATATTTATCTTTGATTGCAATAAGAGTACAGGACAAGAAATGAAAAAAAAAAATTAAAGATTTTCATTGAAGTTGAAGAGCAGTTTCCATTTTAAGAGATTATGGCTATAGGTTCACACTAGAGCCCTAGTATCTGGATTGGGAGCTAACCGTTAGCACTCGTGTGAGAACGCCTGTGGCGGATCCAGGAATTTGCAAATGAGGGGGCCTTAGAGAGGGACTTTTACAAATGGAGGGTCTATACTAACTCAGCCCCACCATGGTTGGGAGTGAGGGAAGAAAATTTATGATTATGGCACCTCAAGAGGCCGGAAATGGCACTCTTTAGACTCAAAATTTTAGTATAACTTTCTTTTTTTCTCAATTTTTTTTAATTTTGAAAAATTTACAAGGAGGGAGGGGGGGGGGGGACGGAGGCTGGGTGCCTCTTTTAATCTGCATGATCGGTTAGCACTCACCCTTACCGGGATCTGGATACGCTAGTGATTAGGGAGCACTATCGGTTAGCAAATTGAGTGCGTTTCTATTATTAACCAATCCAATTTCCAGTTTCCTATTGGCCAGTAATCAAATTATCATCTGCTAGCTATGGATATCTGGATTGGGGATTTTCTTGTATGAATGCAAGAGTAAGCGCATATGAGGCATGTTGTGGCAAAATGGTTAAGTTGTCACACAGTCCAGTATTGAGGAAATGAGTTATAAAATATGGGAGCTCAAAAAATTGCCTAAAAATCCAAATTGGTTTTTCACTATAGATCAACAGTTTAATGTCTTATTAATCATTTCCCAAAGTATTAGTTCTGGAAGTGGTTAACAAATTGTTTATTTAACGTTCTTTTTCATAGTTCATTCTATTAAACAATGTATGCACAAATAACTTTGAAAGGCAATTACTCAAAATCATGTTTATCTTGACTCTAAGAGTACTGTACTTTCACTTTCCAATAACTTAGGCTGGAAATGTCCAATTTGAATGAATGACCCCTCATTTTAAAGATCACATACTCAGGTATTTGAAAATACCAATACCTTGATTTTCAATTTTTGCTACAACTTAGCCATTTTGCCACAACCTGCCCCATATGTTATTCATCTGGATCTTGCTAACCGTTGGCTGGTGTGCGTGAACACAGCCTACATAATAATTCACCCCTCTCCATATCTTGCCCTGGATTATGAAGGATTGCTAACTGGGTCAGTGTATAATACCAGCGTACTGTAAGTGATATCGTTATACTAAAGCAAACCCATACATTTATATTTCAAAAAGAACCCCTCCAGCATATACTGAAAGATGATACAATAACAGCATTAATCATAAGAATACCAAAACAGTTAAAGAAACCGTGTCTCATTCCTTACCCTTTCAAGTATCTCACAACCTTGCACGTATATCTCACAACACTACATGTATATCGCACGACCCTACACGTACATCTAATGACCCATGGATGCACACCATATAAAAATGCTGCTGCACATTCATGCACAGTTAATTTTTATTTAGCCAATACAGATCTTAATGAGGTTATACAATGCATTATAGTCAACCACACGAACCAGAACTCAATTAAAAAATAATAACATTATAAATATTTTTGCAATTTATACAACAAATGGTTTATATAATATTCGAAAGATAACTTTTAAAAGTGATAACTAAACCAGTATGGAAGTTTGTGAGGGCTCTTTAAACCATATTTAGGAAAAGTTTTCCTTTATTAAAAAGCCATTCCATCAAACTTACTGAATATCAACAGCATCATTGATCTCCATCAGGGCAATCACAGCTTGGCAATAATCGTAATGGTTTCATATTCTATAGCTCTTCCTTAACATAACTCATGGCAATCTTAAGCGTGTAATTTGTAGAAGATACTCTACTAGGTCATTATAAGTTGATAAGACCTTGAAAATGTTCGCATGGGACTACATTCTCATTCGATGCCATTTTATCTGGGATACAGAACTCTGTGCAGGTAATTCTGTTTTCTTATATAACAATATCTTGCACAGTATGGCACTAAAAAAAAAAATGTTTTTATAAGATAATTGTTATTAATAGGAGTTAGGTGAAGACATCCTATTAGCAATTGTAAATTCATGATCCTGGATCTGAGTCCACCAATGAGTGGGATACAAAGAACCAATCTGTAAAGGGTCAAATCAGGTGATGAGAGCAGTTGACTGGCACTATAATATGCAAAGCAAATACCAAATCTCAATATAAAACATTGAACCGATCCGAATTTCACTTGCGACATTTTTTTGGGAGTATTTGGAATGTATTGAGCATTCAGTACGATAGCAAGTCACGTAGAACAAAACTTCATTCCTATATAATCTCCTGACACAAACTCCACCTGAATATTACATTGCACTACCTGCCGTTACTTGAAGATTGGATTCAACACTAGCATACTAAGCACAAGCACGTTAGTCTACTGGTTAAGACACCAGGCTGTTATCTCAAGGTCGTGGGTTCAATTCCCTTGTGATACTTTTTTCGCAAGTATTTGGGAACATACTGAGCATTCAGTATGACATGTCAAGTAGGGCAAAACACCATAATTAATATGAACAATCTCTTTAGATTAGGATATGCAATATCTACTGATTTTCTATATATAATAAACCTTTAATTCATCATGTATTACTATGGCTTAAAAGTGTGAGGTAGAACCTAAATCATCTTTAAAGCCTATTACAGCTGTAATCTTAAAAATGAGTCGTTCAGGCAAGCATCTTGTCCATTATTTAAGAAGGTAAATATTTTAGATGTTCATAAACTTTATGAGTTCTGCATGAAAAATGTGTGTTCATGAATTGTGAAAATTCATGTCAGAATATTGATGACTTTAGCATACTTTAATCCAGAAAAAAAATACCTGGCTATGGCCTCGTGGCTATTCAGAAGCCAAAAAAAGTATAATTTTGATAACTGAGGCCTGTATGTACTCTGTCTCTTATACACATCTAGATGTGTATAAGAGACAGCTCCATATCTTGCCCTGGATTATGAATATTTTTGTGCCTCAGAATCTGAAAATTATCTTGATCAAATGGCTCCAGGAACAAATGTTATCTTCACTCTATTATAGCAAAACAGTAGTACATTTAGTGGTTTGGAGCAAACAAAAACATTATATTTATGCATTAATTTGTGATGAAAAAAAAAAAAAAAAAAAAAAATGTTTCTAAAATTCCCCCGTGTTAAAGGTCAGTGCACTGCCTCTGACCGCTGGTCGGCAGTAGCGCACTTTTTCCAGCCCTGCCACAAAAGTATGAATATTTAATCATATTCTAGATTAAATAATTCAAATTAATATATTTAAATTAATCACCATTGCATATACTTTTATGGTACATTAAAATATACCATATAAAATAAAATTACATAGCATTTCAGTTTGAATTCTGATTAGATCATGAACAGAATATATTATTATCAGGCCAGGCAAAAATAATTGTTGCATCTGACCATAAAAATGATCTTGATGCGTCCAACACAAAATATTGTCTTAGCACAAAGCCCAAAAGGGGTGGCTGCTGTACATGAGAAAAAAACAGGTTTAAAATGCTTCTAAGCAAACACAATGCCTCTGGAAACTGGTCTTGCGATTATGCACTTTTTTCAGCCCTGAATATACCTGTGCTGTAAATTTTCTTTCTGGGGAACAGGATGGAGTGGGGGGGGGGGGGGGGTTATAGGAATTGAACTACGAGATAAATTTCCTCTCATGCCCTTCCCCTTGAGGTGCCCTTCCCCTTGAGGTGCATCTACTGCTTGGCATAATCCACTATATAACAACAAAATATTATTCTTATAATACAATAAGTCTTAAAGGTTTTTGGCATGGCAAATGACGATAATCAATCTGGATTGAATATTCCCAATGTTTTTTAAAAATGTTTAGGGGTCGTTTACAATTATCAACATTTTCACAAGCGTACAAACAGTACTCTTTTTTCGGTACCCCCTCCCTTCCCACTGAAAGTGTACAAAAAAATGTTGATTTTGCTAAAAACAATTCTGCACTTTTTTTGTGAAATCAACTAAAGCAATCTACTTGGTTGCAAAAAACTATTATATCCATGGTTACATTATAATTTTACATATTGCATGTTATTTTAAATCAACATTTTTATGCATAAAAGTGTAAAATTTTTCTACCTCTCTCCCCCGCAACCCCAGCGTACTGTTAATGTACGCCCCATTAATGTATCAATTAGATTGAATAACTGAATAATAATTTTGAATAATTGAAAAATTTCTTGGAAATTGAATAATTGCTTATAATGCGCATATTTGTACTTACTTATACATAAAATTTTAAAATTAATTTTCACTGTATTGTATAATTACCAATTTTTATTTCAAAATTTTAATGTTTCTGTAAATTAGAAAAAAATTAATTGTACAGGTCATTGTATTGTAAATTTTATGGTACCCTACTTTATGCTGCAGGGGCTGCGAGCACTAGTTATGGTGTTATGGCGCTCTGACGCAACAACTGGGCCGTTTGTGCAAATAAAAAAAATTAAATGAAAATGAAATAATTATAGGTTTTCGGTAAACCCTGGGGCATATGCCACAAATCTCAATTTAAGTTATTTTTGGATCTGAGAAGAACCATTTGGATTGTAATGTCCCAACGTCTCGGTTAGAATACTCTAACCGTCCTTTTTTTTACTGTTATTATTATTACTAATATATTACTGTTATCGACTTCATTCAAAATATTATACGATATCGATAAAAGCAGATTTGCTCGATCAAAGATGACAAAAATCTTCCTAAAACCTTGTTATAAGTTAAATTTCAATTATTCTGTCATTTATCAGAGTAAACTGTCTACTTAAAAAGTGTCAAGGGCCTGGTTTGATTCGGTGTATGCCAATACAGGAATTAGCAACATCAGAATTAAGTTTATGTGATCACCGGATTATACAATTCAAGGAGTATTTAATGTTCAAGTGCATTGTAAAAAACACAAGTGTTGAATATATTAAACAACAAGTTTTGCAGGGTTTAATAAACCTGAAAAAATAAACAAGAAAAATCTTAAGGCAATAACACATCATTTGAACTTGAATTTTGACCTTTACGTTTCTTGTCGACTGATAGTGGATCGTGCCGCTGGAAGCAATTTCCGGTAAACTGAAGTAGTGTAAACATGTTTTGTATATTTTTAAATTTAAAAAGACACAAAAGGTATAACTACATGAATAATAGATTGCTAGCTCTTATAATAGCTGCATTTATTATTTTGAAATTTGTAAATAAAAAACCTCAATATAAATAAATAATTTTTTTTACATTATCAAATAAAGTCACTGAATTATTTCTCAGCCTCTCGCATGCTTCAGCATATCCTTGTGTCTTTGTTATTCAAAAAACAAAACTGCTAATATTGATTTAATTTTTTAAGTGTACAAAAATTTTAAAAATGAATAAATTATCATACAAGCTCTTTTTTAAAGTTTTTAAATTTAAAAAGATACAAAAGGTAAAAATATCAAACTATTAGTATTTCAGTATTTCTTTTTTTTGTATAATTTGCAAATAAAATCCTCCATTCTGATTGGTCAATTGTTAAGCTTGACTGAATGACATGCCGGAAATGTAATTAAAAAAAACTAAAATCTTAAATTTATGTTCAACTGGCAACCGGTAATTCTTTCTAAAGTCGGTTAGTTGAGTGCGATGTGTGGTGAACAGTAAACGATTCCAGTGGAACGGTTTCTGCAGACGTTTAATGTTTTATGACACCCCTAAAAGGTGAATTACAGTAACCAAATCTTGTCTACGCCAGTAACACCAGAAAACAGCAAGCATCAGCACATTCAAAATTTATCTAAATTACACCATATTTGATGACACACCATCACTCAGCAAAGGAATAATATGAGTTGATATTTGACAGAAGAATAATCAAATGTTTCGCCAGAATTGAACCCGAACCCTTGGGATTGATAGCAAGCAACTATATACCACAAACCCCTTATTGCCGAAAATGTATATATATATTTTTAGGCAATGAGGGAGTTGTGGGTTGTCATCGACTATATGATCAATGATGGTGAACGATTTACTATTTGATTATAGTCCTATAAGTAACTAATATCAAGTAACGAAAGCCATACGGTAGTATAAGTTATTTTTTTAAATCCTCTGATGAATGATAAATCACACATCAGCATCATTAATTATAGTACATAGGAGTTTCATTTACATCATACATATGGGATATCATATTGGTTCATTTGATTTTAAATTTAAGTCTCTGTGGTAAAATCAATGGGAAAAAAAACCTCGTAAATTTAGTACATAGGAATTTTTTTTTACGTCAGACTTATAGGATAATATCACATTAGTTCATTTGATTCCAAATTTAAGTCTCTATGGTAAAATCAAGGGATAAAAATTCCTCCTCAAACATTCAATTTAAATTACTCATAAAAGGATCAAATATGCACAGATCAAATCAATTTAATTTCAGTTGATTTACAATCTTTAAATAACTAATGACAATGTTCACTGTCAGCATTGGCGTATTCAAAAAGGACTGAGGGCCCTTGCTAAGGTTTCTTCGGGCCCTGTACTACCCTGGGACTGTGTTCTTGAGCCCAGAAAAACAGGGCAAGTACTGCCCACTTTGACGTTTTTGATTTTTTTTAAGTCAAATTTTTTATGTTCTTACGCAACTTCCCCTATTTAAAATGGCCGAATTCAGAACAAAAAAATAATACTGCTGAGTCAAGCTCCGGAGGAAAAACATTTTTTGATATGTTGTAGAACTAATTTTTCTAAGACAGAAAAAAAGTTGTTTGATGAAAAACTGGGGAATGGCAAATAAAATACAGATTTTTGAATATTTAAAAACAGTTCCCCAGTGACTGCCACCCAATTTACGGGTCTACAGTCTATAAAAAATATGGCATTCAGACTATTAAACGGCAATGTAATATTTTAAAATACTGAATATCTCGTGTAGAATTGAATACGATAATTAATGGATAGTTATTAGCTAATGAGAATAATAGTAAATGCTATTTTTATGTCAACTAACTCTGATATAAGCGCAAAAGTATTTTAGGTTAAAAAAAAAGTTAGGACATGCTAATGATTGTAAATTAATGCTAGTTTGACATCCATCAACCTTGATAAGGCATAAAATCTACTTTAAAATGTGTGTCAGTAAATTGTGTCTTTACAAATCCAAAAAATGCGTTGAGTCCTAGGCAACATAAGCAATTTGCTACATCAATTCCCTTGATTTATCGAACAAAATATTTAATTTGATTGTTTAAACAGTCAATACTGTACGTACCAATGAGATTCATCCATTAAAGAAATATGCAAATGATGATGATACTATTGGTTCTTGGTGTTCTACAATATGGTACCATACATCAGTGGTGGATTCAAGGGATTGGGGACCCCACCCCCACCCACCATTCTCAAATTAAAATAAAATAGAAGGATAGAAGATTATATTCAGTTTAAGAGTGCCATTTCCGGCTATCTATTTTCTTGCCTCAGCCCCACCATGATTTGGTTTACACTAGTCCCTCCCTAGGCCCCATCTATTTCAATATCTTTGATCCTTCACTGATCCACCTGATTTTCCTCAATATTACTGGCTTACGCTATATATAAATAGTCCGTAATAAATTCATGGAATCCTGATTGATTACAACACTGACTTTGGTCTGGTTTCCATAAAATTGCTCACACTCTTGCCGACAGCTGCTACTGGCGATGCTGATTGGTCTGTTGAATCGGGGAGCCTTAACAATTATGTCGTGGGCAGGCCAGCTGTGTAGCAATTGCTGTAGCGAGAGTGTAGCAAATTCATTGAGACCAGGCTTTACACAAATCAACAAAGATGTTGGCATCATTGTATAAGTAATTTGTATACAGTGTACTGTGATATAGTCATGTTGTTTTTAGGGGAGTTCACGCTCGAAGCAACCCAAAAGAGATTTGCAGACTATAAGAAGTAGTTTGCAAAAAAAATGTGGCAGCATTTTGAAGCTTCTGGAGATATTACTAATTACACTACAAAATACAGAAATATTTTTCGTGACTAAAGTAATAAAGACATCCTCAATTAAGCAGCGAGTCGAATAGGCTAGCGGTAAAGGCAGGAGCGCCCAACCTAGTATAATATCAGCACTGGTTCAAACAGCATGCTCGAATATGGTTCTGAAGGAATTGAACAATTGGCTTATGTGTACTATAAAGAACACAGTACATCTTTAGAAACGAACGGGGGGGGGGGGGGGTTATCCCAGTGTACTGGTCCATACAGCCCCTGTTGTAGACAGACAAGAGCAGCAAGCTGTTACCACCTTATCAGACAACTCGGGCATGAAGGGATCCTTAGGGGAGAAGAAAGATACCGTATGAGCTACTGTAGTCCACGCTTTAAACGCTCTGATCTTCATGAAATAGCGCTACTGTATATGATGTTATGTACTGTATGTACTGTATGTATGTAAAATAATTTGCATCTTACCTGAGACAGTTGAATGGGAGTCAACTGTGCCTTATTTCTACACAGAACTGTTGCTGGAGATTTATTTGCAAGTACCTTAACCAGCTCGACATAGTTGTTTCTGGCCGCCTCGTGTAGGGGTACATTGCCTCTGGCGTTGGCTTGTTTAACATTAGCACCATGCTGTAAAGATCGTAATATTGTTGTCCAATCATACTGTCGTTTTCATATTTACTGTAATAATGATCAGGGAAAAGAACTTCGCTTCCACAAGGAAGAGGTGCATTATAAATGTCTGTACTAGTACCAGTACCATCATTCACTGTCATCATCATGGGCACCTTCATGGTCTTCATCTCCTACACCATCAATACAACTACTAACATCAAGATGACATCATCACCGTTGTGCCTCATCACCGTTGTGCCACACCACCACAAGACACAAGCCACACCCCTATCAGTACTTTCTCACCAAAACAAAAATGAAAAAAATAAAAATGGTTTTCTGTTTTTTTAAACAACTTTTAATATTGTTGTGTATCAGAACAGTTTCAAATGGCTCAAATAAGCCCATTTTCTCTAAGCATACAACCCTTTAGACCCACCAGAGCATCATCCGTGCACCCTGCCCCAACATATTAGACCCTGTCAACAAGCTTCACTTCCCTCCCTGTAAATGTATATCCTAAAAGTCAACACTGTTAAAAATCTCATTTGGCAACGAACTATAGTTAATTACAAATTATTATTATTAAATTAGACACCAAATGACCAAACTGAATTGAACAATGCAAGTAATATAATTCAATTTTCCATCAACTGATCAACATAGATTAGACACTAATAAGTTGAAAACCACAAACAATTAAACACTTACACTGTCTAATAAATTGTATATCAGAGGCCAATGACACAATTGGTTAATGACATCAACGGCCAACGACATTAACGGCCGATGACATCAACGGCCAAATGACATCCACTGGCTAATGTAATCAATGGCCAGATGACATTAACAGTCTTTTGAAAACTTATCTATCTTACTTTGCCATCACTACAAAGTGAATCAAAGGATCATACCAATACAATATACTCTTCTTGACACGTAAAAGCACAGGAATTTTCTTTATTTCCTGTCTAAAGAAACATATACTGATTTTATCCCCGGTTGTTGAACTTCATTGTTATGTAACCCTTGTTTCTGTCTTTGATCTTGTAACAGTATTCTATCTTGTAAACAGTCACACTGTGTTGGCTAAAATTGACATAGGCCTACAAGTTTTCATTTGAATAACAGCGGCCTACATGGTCTCACCCATCAAGACATATTTCAGAGTCAAAATTTAATTTAAATTTAATTTTTTTTAAATTTAATTTTTTGTGAAAGTGATGTATAAGTTATGGAACTGATTGGTGCACTGACTGTGCACTGTGAAAATTAATTGTAACACAACAATTCTGAATGAGATGCTTGTCCATGGTAGATACAGTTGTATGTGTCCTTTTTGGGTGTCAGGCTTTGGCCCAGGCTTCTACCAACCGCAGCTGCAATGTTTTCTCTTGTAATATTTTATTGTTTCAATGTCTGTTTTACCAGTGTAAAGTCAAGTTCTGAGGACATGGCTAAACTTGTGGTAGCGACTGTGTGCACGCTGAACTGTGGAAATCCCTTGGTCCCGGTTCAATTCCTATCGCTGCTTGTATTTCAGCTGGAGGACTGAAATGCAATTTACGATAGTGCACTGTCTTTCAGATGAGATGTTTAAGCCATTGGTCCTTTGTGCACTATGACCCATGTGTACATTAAAGAATGCAGTACACGCTTCAGGGTAGGGGTTTCCCCCGATGTACTGCCCAATTACTACTGGAACGACCCCATGGGAAATAAGTCTTCTTCATGCTGTCATAAGTTATTCTTGGTGTTTACACCAAATATATCCATCCACTTTGAAAATTCAATTATAATAAATACAATATAATACCATTAGGTCTATTATTATATTATCATTCGAGCACTAAATTCACAAAAGTCTTCATAGTTCAGAAAAATAGAAATATGGAGTGGAAAAGATTTCATTTACTTATACTGTAACTATCTATACACAATTATAGTGCACATATAAAATGAGAAAATTATATACGGATTACACAGGAATATATTAATCTTAGTTTCAATATATAAAAAAAACTGTTTATTTTTGTATGGACTTGAAGTTATGAAAATAATAATACAATTTATCAAAGTCATTAAAATGAATTGAGCAAAAAATGTGTTGTGAATGGCATATTAATGCTAACTTCACTTGGATTGTAACTGGAGCATTGAAACATTTCAATGAATATGGGGCTTGCCATGCCAAACAAGCATCAGTGACCAAAACTAGAAAATTGGCCTTTGAGTATATTCATATTCTGCACATTCTAAGGTCTAAAATGATGGGTCACTTACTGGAATCGAGTTAATATTGCCAGAGTTATGAGTAAAAATATTACTCTGCAACAAACAAAGTATACAATACTCCCACATTCTATATGCTAATTATTCTTACGTATAATTAGTTTAACAATCAGCGACAGTACGCTGGTTTTAGGAGGACATGCCTCATATGGAATGAGTTCCTGAAGGTATATTTTCCACAGTACCTTTAACAGACCTAAGCCTCTTAGCTGAAGCCATCAATCGTACTGTGCTTTATGTGACCTTTGTTCTCCATAAAGCCTTTAACTTAATCTAATGTCCTCCTTATAAGCATACATCATTCTGAAGCACTTATCTTTCATATTTCTGCTGGCAAGCTTTAATAACTCCATAGCTTTGCTTGATCATGCAGCGAACCTTCTGTTACTACAACGAATATGGATGGATGGATTTATTAGGTGTGAACACCAAGGATAACCCACAAAAGTCTGAAGAAAACTTATCTCCAGAGGGGTCGTTCTGGGGGTGATTAGGCAGTACTCCCGGAGACAATCCCCAACTCTTTTCCGAAGAGTGTATTGCGTACTTTAATGTACACATGGACCATAATGCAGACAGGACCAACGGCTTAAATGTCTCATCCAAAAGACGGTGCGCTATTGTAAGTTGCAGTTCAGCCCTGAAGGTGAAACACAATGGGAGCAGCGATGGGAATTGAACCAGGGACCCAGCGATCTCCATGATTCAGTGCACACATAGGTAGCTACCAACAGTTTAGCAGACTGAGCTAAGCTGCTCTTACATCATATCAAAAATCATGACTTGCAAATTGCAACTGTGCATACATCATTTTTGCCAAATTTGAAATTAAAATTTCCTGGCAACTACCACTGTGGGACATCCACAAGCATTTTGCTTAGTTAGCAATGTTTATCTGTGGATGGTGAATGACTGTCTTTCTTGTTGTAGCCTTGACTTTGAAAGCAAAATGCCAAAAAAAAAACAAAAAAAAAAAACATAAACCTGCAGTGTTTCTGTTTGTTTTGTTACTGCTCCTCTGATGGATGTCCCCCATTGAAAAGATGTCTTTAGACATTGGTGGTGCTGTTTAAAAATACGCCCGTGTACAGTTGAACGTCTGGTTAGCATCCACTTTGGGTCCAAGTGGGTGTTATTACAAAGTGGTTGTAAATCAGAATTTACAGAAAAATGATGACTTCTAATTACAATTCTGTAAAATTGAGCCTTTGGTTCGCATCTACTTTGGGTGCTAACAGTGGGTGTAATTACAAATTGATCGTAAATCAGAAGCTACCGGTCAAAAAACCCATTTGAAGCTTTTCATTATGAAACTATGATGTTTCAGGGTACTTAAGCCTACCAGATGACTATTTCACTACCTTTTTACATACACAGACATGCCTAATGTACAGAGGAAGAGAAAAGCTTGATACAGGGGTGGATCCAGAGATGTTTGGGAGGGGGAGGAAACTGGGGCCTAATCGAGTCAACACTGTCCTAGGGGGTCCGGCAAAATTTTTATTTTTTTAGATGCCCTAAAATTACCTCTAAGGCATTTCGGGCGATCGAGTATTCCTTTTCTTTCTTTTCCTTTTACTTTTCAAAAGGGCCTGGGGCCGGCCCAGGCTCCCGCCCCCCACCCTAAATCCGCTCCTGAAAAAGAAAAGGCTTATTGCTAATACCCAGTACTGTACAGTAAGTATATCCTTACAAAATCACAATAGACTTGATGCTTACAATTTAGAATAGGCCTAACTGTTTTGAATTTCTTGCTTAAAATAAGTAAACTGATGCGAATAAAAGGAATGCATGAATGCGTATGTAGAAATAAATACAAAGTATGAGGTGGAGCCTTAATGATGATTAAGTAAATCATAACGAAAGATTTGAAAAAACATGTTAAAGTTGTTGTTTATGTAAAATATTTTATTATATTATATAATAGTATTAGTATTACTGTACACTTATTTACAATGTAAAACCCTTCTTGCATCAAATTTGGGTTCAAGTAGCACGTGCATAATTTTAGAAGTAGCTATTATTTAGAATTCACAGTTCAACAAACTCAAAGCTCTCCACTATGATGTGTACAGGGTACTATAACACATTGAATGTGCCAAGAATAATGCATTTCAATTTACACTATCATATTTCATCTACACATTATACATTATATTACACTAAAAACACTTTATTATTCAATTCTATTCTATTTATTTTATTGCCGGATACGCCATCATAGGTACCCACACAACATAAGATATACATGATTAAATGCAATGATAATAATAATGTGGGGGTGGTAACAAAATAATGCAAGGCCTAATATCTAAGCAATCGCTATTTTAGAAATGAACCCGGAGTCCATATTTAGTGAGCAATTCAATTAGATTTCCCCCAGCGTGGATCTCCTTGAAAATTTCAGCGCTTATTCAGACTCGAAGTACTTCATCCGAGTGTGTTAGAAGTGTGATGTCATCACTGCAAAGAAAGAGACAGGTCAATTAATGACATAGAAAGGCTGAAAATGAACATACATAAGAATAAAATATTAATGTAAAGCAATAAAGTGGTGGCGTACATGTTAACTTTGAACATGTGGATTTATGTATGTGGATTTATCCTAGGGGAAATGTTTTGTTTAATGGGATAGGCCTATGACATGCAATGTAATTTCTGAATGAGGTGTCTATTTAATGGATACTTTAACCCTGGGAAAAAATAGCATATGCCTTGGTTTAGTATTTTTGAAAATAAATCTGGCCTTACCCTAGCAAGTCATGGTTAGCAGGCCATGACACACACGTATTTAGCATGTAGGTAAAGGTCCTACAACAACAAGGTCGCCTAGCTAGCTAGCTATAGGCCAAGGCCTAATAATTTAGTAAATTAGTAAAATAGGCCTAAATTTGCAATGTTATTATCTACCGGTAAGCCTAGGCCTAGATACGGCCTTTGGTAATAGTTAGGCTTAGTCTAGTACTAGGCCCTAGTGTAGAAAAAATTTGTAAGAACGCTGAAGGCCTAGGCCCTAGGCCTAGACTAAACCTATTTTGGTTTTCAGATTAGCAGCATTAGCAGGCCACACGCAGGTGTTAGCATGGTAGGTAAAGGTCTAGGCCTGCCCAAGGCTGGGGCCTTTATACGAATATTAATAATATACAATATACTAAAAAGTAAATAGTAAAGTAAATTTGCAAGTTTACTAACCTCTCTAAGTACCCTAGGTACGGCCTTGGTAATAATTCCATACACTACTATACAATTGGGTTTTCAGACGTGAAAAAAACGAGTAACTCTTGCAGTTACCGCGTTATGTCGTTGATCTTGAAAAGTACTACCATGTTCTAGAGGACGTCCTTCGAATGACGGTAAAGGCGTTCGTGTCGAACGCGTGCTGCGTCTCTAAAACGCATGTTCGAGTTTCGAACGCAATTTTGTAAGAGTTCCTAACGCCATTCGATTTTCAATAGAGCGCCCCCTACCTCGAAAAGACTTGAAAAGACTGCTAGTAATTTTCCAAAGGCTAGGATGTATCCAACTTCGAACAACGTCGAAAAGGGAATGAGGACGTTTGTTAGGGAGACGGTTGGCATGTGGCGCCTTGGGTCGGACTGTTCCATTTTTTTCGAAGGGGTGTTCCGTTTTGGGAACAATGGCAATTAGTCGGTTATCCAGGTAAGTATTCACGAAATAGACTCACCAAGTCCTTACTTGATTGGTTGCTTCATAAGCTTTAGAATGACTTATTTTTTTTCTCAATTTCTTCAATAGATTTTTATGCAGATTTGTTCTTTAAATGTATTTTTTTTTCTCAATTTAATTGTCACAATAATAATCACATTATTTCTTCATATAGATTTTTCAATTTTGATGTATTTATATTTTTAATAACTGTTGCAATAATAATTGCTGCTAGCTTTTGGAAAAATATTATATAATTCATACTAGTTAACAGTCTTACCTCAATGAGAATAGTAGAGCACATTAAATGACCTGCCAGGCAACAGTAGTGCAATGGGCTGTTTCCTCTTGCATCTTTGCTGTTGCATTTAGCTCCGTGATTTAACAGCAGCTGGACAACCTAAAGAGATATGATGAATAATAATAAAAATATTCATGAAATTATATATAATCTAGATCTATTACACAATGCATGAATAAATTCATTTTGGTTGATCTGGGTCTCAAGTACCATAATTTCTGAAGTGGTAATTCATTGTTGGATCTATGCATTGTGGAATAGAGACAAATTGCATGATGTATACATTTCATGGTGTATGACTTGCATCGTAATTTGGATGGGGAACAGGTGACCGTTAAGGGAAATAGGTTATTCATGATTTAAGAAACTTTTATTGTCTGTAATAATACATAATAAAATAAAATATAAACAGAAAATTGAATTACTCGGCAAGATTAAAGAACCTTTAAAGAATCTTCAAAGAAATTTACATAAACATCACATTACACGTTCAATGCCAATAAAAATACAGTTTTAATTATAAACATCAAACACTAAAAGGAAAATATAGACGTGAAAAAACTCTAAAATTGAGAGGAAAACAAATGCTGTTAGAAAAACAGTTGGCGGGCAGAGTTTTATTTTTCTCAGGAGCTTTGGCGCTCATTTTTTAATAAATATGAGCACCAAACAAATCGTTTTCATTTAAATTAGATTTTAATTAAATAAGATTATTACCTTAGGTCGATCTTCCTTGCATGCTATGTGTAGTGGGGTAATTTGGAGATGAGAGCTGTTGCGAACATTTGGATTCGCCCCTCTGCGCAACAACAATGCTACCAGGCTGTCATGACCATGTAGAGCGCTGACGTGTAGGGGCGTAAAACCATCAGCGTTACTTGTATTAACTGTAATATCGCCTACACCATAGGATGTTCTCTGATGAAAAAACAAAACAAGAAATAGCATTAAGATACTGACATATTATTGTACTGTATAATCAGTATGTCCATACATATTGTACACAAAAACTCTGATGCAAAATTTTAGTAACTACTTCTGTGAATAGTGTGTACAAAAACATAAGGAAATGAGACAATACGGATACAACATTAAAAAGGCTTTTTAGTAGGTTCAGGAGTATTGGCATCAAAAGCTAATAACAACAATAATAGCAATAGTATCATAATAAAAACAGCTTTTCAAATGGCCATAGTAATCTTACCATAGCATTGAACACAATTTTTGATAACAAAACCATATCTCAATCATTCAATCAATCAATCTATCAAGGATTTATATAGCCCTAATATCCACGGCAGAATGCTATGACAATGGCATTTACTCCATGTGCACATTAACTACTGATATTTATTAAGAATACTTGTAAGATTATGAAAAAAAGAAAATTAAAAAAAAAAACAATTTACATGTGTGTCAAAAAGAAACTTTAGAATGAGATGGAGAAGGGATAAGTTTTCAACTTTTTCTTAAACATACTGACTGGAAGATGAAGTACTGATCTCAAGAGAAAGAGCATTACATAATGTAGGGGTGGCACATAAGAATGTACGTTTACCCAGGTGTGTATGTCTCCACCTGCCTTGTTTAAGAATGTGCTTGTTAGATGATCTAAGAAGGTGAGGAGTAGATTTATGTTGGAGGAGATTAGAAATGTATTTGGGGGCAAGAAAAACGGTACATCAGCCTCAGGCTGTTATGGTTTATATTTTTGATGTACATGTATGTTTAAAAATTTCTAAAAAAATGTTTGTCACATCAAATACCATTTACCTTCTGCAGAGCTGAACATTTGTGACATACACAAAGAGGGTGACAGAGTTGCAGGTTGGGAGTAATATTATCAATGTCACTGTCATCGCTGTCACTCTCCCAGCCCAGGTGATGTCGGATCATCTGGATGTCACCATCAGCTGCAGCTCGAAGCAGTTTTTCCACCTGGAATACCAAAATCATTGTTAGTAAAATAGAAATGATGATAATGACAATGATGATGATGATGACGATGATGATAATTACATTCATGAAAGCTTGATATATTACATATTGATGAGGAGGACATTGAAGACAATGAAGATGTTGATGACAATAAAATGTTGATGATAAGGCAAGGCTAATTGGCCAAAAACAAAATCTTATTTTTATTCGAAATCACCATTATTGGCGGGGGGACAGGTTCGGTAAACAAGGTATAAAAAATATCTTGCCTAATTGGTATAATATTATGATGTCATTTTGCTGATATTGATTTTTGCTGATATTATTTTTAAGTTGTATTTATAAAACAAAGTTACATTGTGGGTGTGTAAAATTCTGTCATGAAGGAGTAGGCTTGGGTCGAAGTTCACACCGTTTGAAAAGTATGACACGATTACAATGGGGGATAAGCATATACTTGCCTCAATGGAAGTCGATAGCATTTGCTTAAAAATACCTGGAGGGATACAAGTAAACAAGTAATGAAGATCCTTGTTTCAGGATGGATAAAATCTAATATATTCAGACATACCTCTCTAGCTCTTTGTTGTGGTGATATTTTCATTCCGCCTTGCCTCCTCCGAAGTGGTGTGGTTAAGGATTTGTTTTCATTGCTAATTGATTGATGACTATCAGGGCTTGAAGACTGTTAAACGAAAAACATATGGCAGATGATATTTAACCGGTAGAATGCCTATTTGTTTACAAATTTCCTGATCATTAGTGTGGGTGCACTTAATCTATATTCTTAATGATAGGCAAATTGAATTATGGTTGGAAATGTTAACACTTTGTTAACACTGTGTATTCTCAGGTATGCAATGACCCCCCGAGTTTGAGAAGACTTTTAGACAATTTTGTATGTCAGGCGTACAAAACAAACCCTTTGTTTCGGTCATAATTCATACTTATTGCTCCTCCTTATGGTCTTGATACCGCATCTAGCTGGCTAAAAGTAGGGCTGAAGTTCCAAATAATACCATTTTATGGGCTTATAAATATTCATTAAAATCTTATTTCCCCGCATTTAAAATTACATTCATTCATATTACCAGTTAGTAGCTTAATTTCAGTACTAAACCTGTGTGTTATGGACGATCTGCACATAAGACGAACATGCTTTAAAAATAAAAAATGTGTATGTACTGTGCATACAAGACAATCCCTGTTATTCGATAGTTATTTGCAATTTAGAGTTTGTCTTATATGCAAGAATATATGGTTAAGTGTCAACATGAATTGTTACAAGATACACCAAAGGAGGGTTGTAGAGAACGCAGAGCAGGTTACATGGTGTATATTGTTACAACCAAGGAAAACCTAATCTTTTTACTTGTCTCGGATTATAAGTTTGTATAATTCTACGTAATTACCATCATCAACAAGTAATCCTGACCATCCCGGACAATGTCTGCTGCCCTCTGCAGAAGTTTGGAAACATTTACATTTAGAGAACGCATCAGTGGGGTTTCTTTTCGGCGGTTGCGGGCTTCAACTGAAGCGCCATGCTCCAGCAAAATTTGAACGATAGTTTCTGAAAGAAGCATGTAGGGTGATAAAGCCAAATAAAGGAATTGAACAGATGGAAAGACAAGAGAGCGACAGACAGATAAAAGTAGACAGAAAAATATAAATAGACAGACAAACAAAAATACAGACTGATCAACAGGTAAGATGTTTGGACCTGTTCCTCAGATTACAGACTGGCACTTTACTTTCTTCCATGGATTCTTAAGATTTACATTGCCAGTTTTAAATGTAGAAAATATATAATCAAATTATTTAATAAAAACAAATATAATGGAAAAAATGAAAAAAATGATGTTACACATCCACAATTTGGGGTTCATGACAGGAAATTATTGAGGTGGTTAAACAGAAGGCCTCAGCAGTGATGTTAGTCCAGAATTAGAAAAACATCATTCTTACAATCTACTCAGACGTGGGCTTAAACAGTGATAAAGTATGAAGATTGTCCAAAATTGGAAGAAGGCAGACAAAATAGATAAGACTGACTATCAAATAACTTTAGTACACTGACAAATATTACATGCAAATACACAAAAAGATCAACTGGTCCCATTCAAACACACAAGTGTCCCAAAACCAGCGTAATGTTGGTGTATGTTAAACTTAATAATTACATTAAAATGTGGTAGTATTGTATACTTTAAGTACAGAGAAGTCATGATACTTTTAATTCTTAACTTTGACTCCAGTAAATGACCCATCATTGTCATGTTTTGGTCACTGACTGTGTTTTTGGGTATAAATATAATATAAGTATAGATATACAGAAGTGGAAGTGGTATAATGCAGCAGAGGAAAGGTTAGCTTTTTCAACCGCAAGTCAGGGATTTTAAGCCCTTGCCAAGCATTTTGCTGGTGTCATTAAGCAAGCCACTTTGTCTGCATGGACTCTCCCCACCAAGGCTCATAAAAATTGTTACCTGGTGTGGTTGCCCGAGAAAGAAATGCACTTCATATTTGAAAAGAAAGGTGCTATATGAATAAACAAACAAACAAAGACACAAATAAATAAATTAAAAAATAAATAAATATATAAATAAACATATAGATAATAGACATATCAACAGAGTTCTTCTTACCATATCCCCATCTAGCAGCTTCATGCAAAGGTGTATTGCCTCGGCAATTGGGAAAATTTACCTCAACTTTATTAACAGCTTGTTCAGAGTACAAGATGGCCTTCACACACTGTCAAGACAATACAAAATTGAATGGAATTATAAAATTCAGCAAACTAAATATATATGCACTGTATATTCCTTTGATAATTAGTATAATCAACATTATCGTCATAGATAGTATCTTAACCTCATTCAATACTGATTTAGATTGGATTTATTCGGTGTAAACACCAAGGATAGCCCACAAAAGTCTAGAAGACTTATGTCCAGTGGGGTCCTTCTGGTGGTGATTGGGCAGTACAATCCCCTACTCTTTTGCAAAGAGTGCACTGCATTCTTTCACGTGCACATGGGCCATAAATACACACAGGACCAATGGCTTACACGTCACATCAGAAAGATAGTGCGATATTGTAACTTACATTGCAGCTGTCTAGCTGAAACACAAGAAGAGGCAGCGATGGGAATTTAACCGGGGACCTAGAGATCTCCAAAGTTCAGCCACACACAGTGGCTGCCACCAGATTAGCTGACTGAGCTAAGCTGCTCTCTCTCACTTTTGTCTTTTATCACAATAAATATTATGAATTTAATTATCACTATTATTACCATTATCATCACTTTCTTTACCATTATCACTTAACAGTGAAGATGATGATAATTATAGCCATGATTATCAACATCATCAAAACATCAATAACACCACCACCACCATCACTATCTTCTTTACACTATTATTAACATCATCAATATCATCACACATTATCACAATCTCCAGCAACCATCATCACTACAACAACAACCATCATCACAACCACCACCATCACCATCATCCATACATACCTCCTCATGTCCATTTGCGCAACACAAATGGAGGGCAGTGTTTCCATCATTGTCATCAGCATTAATGTCAGCTCCATGATGAAGAAGCAACAACTAAAAAAAAAAAAGGACAGTGACTGTCACATTACAGGAAAAGGTTGAAGGTTTAATATACACTTAACACATAATACTGTGTTCTCATACACTTAAAACAAGTGATACAAAAATGAGACAAGCAACTCTCGGTCTTAACATTTTTATCACAAATTCCAGGATTTGTTCCCAAAAGCTCAGCCGTTCAATGGCAAAACGACGTCAATTAAGAATATAAAAGCAGTTACCTTGTTTTACCATGGGATGGCTGCACTATTGTTTGTAATGTGAGTTAGTTAGATTTACAGATAGCACAATTTACACCAGGGACTCCCAAGTGCTGGAAGCCTGGACTAGCTCCTACAGTAATTCGCTTCTCCCCTAAGGGTCTCATTAGTGACTGAGCTACCCAGTAAACCGGGACCAGCTACTTTCATCTGTCCACAACAGGGGCTGTATTGACCAGTACACCGGGGTAACCCCCATTCATCTCGAAAGATGTACTGGGTTTTCTATAGTGCATACAAGCCAATTTTGTAAACTGTGCGTACAGTTTATAATCTACATACCTCCTCATGTCCATTTGCGCAACACAAATGGAGGGCAGTGTTTCCATCATTGTCATCAGCATTAATGTCAGCTCCATGATGAAGAAGCAACAACTAAAAAAAAAAAAAGGACAGTGACTGTCACATTACAGGAAAAGGTTGAAGGTTTAATATACACTTAACACATAATACTGTGTTCTCATACACTTAAAACAAGTGATACAAAAATGAGACAAGCCAACACTCAAAGGTGTTGGCAACTCTCGGTCTTAACATTTTTATCACAAATTCCAGGATTTGTTCCCAAAAGCTCAGCCGTTCAATGGCAAAACGACGTCAATTAAAAATATAAAAGCAGTTACCTTGTTTTACCATGGGATGGCTGCGCTTTTGTTTGTAATGTGAGTTAGTTAGATTTACAGATAGCACAATTTACACCAGGGACTCCCTAGTGCTGGAAGCCTGGACTAGCTCCTACAGTAATTTGCTTCTCCCCTAAGTGTCTCATTAGTGACTGAGTAAACTGGGACCAGCTACTTTCATCTGTCCACAACAGGGGCTGTATTGACCAGTACACCGGGGTAACCCCCATTCATCTCGAAAGATGTACTGGGTTTTCTATAGTGCATACAAGCCAATTTTGTAAACTGTGCGTACAGTTTATAATCCTTATCCAATAAGTCTTACTCCATCACCAGGAACCACAGGCGAGTGTGCCGCTTCAACCAGCGCGAATATTATAGCTGTAGTTTGCGGCGTCCCTGCCTTACTGTTTGGGAAATTGACTCACTGTCTAGAGAATCAATCTGAATGTTCTAACTTGAAAAAAATAATACTGGTGTATTATTTAGCAAACGGAAAAAAAATAAACTTGATGAGAACAGACACATAAGTGCGTAACCTACCGTGGCCCCCTGCTGCCCTTTTTGGCAAGCTAGATGTAGAGGAGTTGAACCATGATAGTCAGTGGCACTCACTACGGCACCCTTCCTCATTAATGTTTCCATTACCTGATCATGTCCTGCAGTATAATGATATTATTTATTTTATTAAATGATGATGACATGATTCATTTATTTCATTATATTTTTATTTCATTTATTTGGGCAAAAAATAAAAAAAAAAACACAAAGATCTAAAGAATATCTGAGGAAAAGCAAAAATATAAAAACGCTGTCACCGGTAAGGTGTGCTTCTCCGGAAAGATGATGGTGATGATGATATTAAAGTAAGTAAAACACGAAATATATACAATATGTTAAAATATTCAGTGTTAAAAAACACATTTAGAATCATAGTTAAAATTATTAAAAAAAAAGATCCTCATGCAAAAATGACAATCATTAAAATAATCAAGAAAGAGACATTGAAAAAAAAATTCCCAGCAATAAGATCAGAAAAAACACTGACGATGATAAAGATAATGATGATGGTGATAATGATAATGATGATGATGATAAAGATAATGATATGATGATGATGATGGTTATGATGATGATGATATACATACTAAATCGCCAAAATAAAAACTACCTAGTCACTGGTGCTGGAAAATGTTAGAAAAGAGTTTACAGATTTTAATATATCTGATGTTACTATTAGTGGCAGACAAATACATGGACTAAAATATGAGATATAAGGCCATACAAACAGATATGATGAAGATAAAAACAACAAAATTGGTATGACAAAGACAACACAAAAGGAAATATTTTTATTATTTGGCTGTATTATCAGTGACATAAGTAAACTGAAAATTATAATCTCACCATATGAAGAAGCTATATGCAATGCTGTACATCCCCTATCATCCCTGGAAAAGGCTGTCACTGCCTTGGGGTCATTCCTCTTACTAATGTTTCAAGAAAAAACATTGCAAAATCTTTATTCATGAATTAAAGTAGTATGCCTAACCTCCACCTAGATTTAAAGCTAAACATACACAGAATGCTCATTTCTGGGTTGGGCTAATCATATACTCTACCTACAAAGGTTTATTATTTAATGACATACCTTGTAATCAGTTTCTCGCATCGATCGCATCCACAAAGCGGATGACACATTTCCTCCATGATTTGGCTATAATCGTTAGATCCCTTGTTTAGTAACTTTTCCACACTCTCCAAATTACCTTGTCTTATTTCCTGTTGTTGGGAAGAAACAAGTACATAAATTAATTTAATAATATTTCTTTCAAATGTAAAATTAACATTGATTAGATTGCCAATATAAGATCTTATAGCAAATACAGAAGCAACGAATCTTCTCTCCATCCACTAAATTTACACATGATGTTTTTCTCATCCAGTTATCTTTTATTCAATATCAAATTGCTAAGCCTCTAGAATATAAAATCTACCAGTTCAAACATTTTCTTGGAGCAATTCAAACGCCTTGTTCACTTTCTAATATTTCATGAGAATTCAGGAGATTTAAATGTTTATACTCAAAATTTAATAGGACTACTGATCTTATTTCCCTGTTTTATGTCCCAGTTAATAACCCTTTAATAAAATTCTTCGCAGTGTTAAATCTTCCTTCTTTTTCAATACCTTGTTTTGCAAATTTTTTTTTTTAAAGATTGTCAGAGAAGGGCAGAAAAACAATAAAAATAATTTTTTTTTTTTCATAAAGCAAAATGTGGCCAAAAACATCCAGAAAAAGAGAAAATAAAAAGAACATTTTATTAGTGAATGTGAACAGTGTAGTAATGGGATGGTTAAATGTCTTAAATTTATTTAATTAGAAGAAATACACTATTTTATTTTTGGAGATTCCAAGGCAGCAGCAGGCATAATAAAAATAAAGAAAAACTTTTTATTTTTCTCTGAAATTTCCATCTTTTCGTGGCACTGGATGCATTTATTGTCCAAAAATAAAATTGTATTTATTCTTTCTAAGTATATGTAAAAATGTCCCTCTAGCTATCATTGTTGTATCTGTGACAATGTTAATACTAATATTTTTACATTAGCATATTTACAAAATCTAATTAAAAATTTTCTTTATGAATTTTATTACCTAGGCATATTTATTACATTATCATGGCTCATTTTTCATTTATAGTATAATATCTCATATTATTTGTATATTTATATAACTAAACATTATTACTTATAGTGTATAATATTCAATATACTCAATACTCAATAGATTTATTTGTAATATATACATGTACAATACACATACAATGAAATTCGGTCTGGTTCCCTAACAAAAAAACAAACATAAAATACGAAAATTCAAACTACTGAAGTGACTTGTTCAATGCCCTAATGGCGGAGGGATAGAAACTATGTAGAGATCTACCGCTCCCGGTCACTAGTGATTGATATCTGCTGTGCCTTTTTCACACACTGATGTACGTTTTCCCCCCATTTTAAGTCATTTGTGATATATGTACCCAAAAATTTGAAGGAATTAACTATTTCAACAGTAGAATTCTGGATGATTAGTGGTTCTTTTATATTTTGTTTTTTCCGAAAGTCAACAATTATTTCCTTAGTTTTTACAACATTTAGTTTAAGATTGTTGTAATTACACCACTCAATTAGTTGTTCAACTTGTGCGCGATAATTATGCTCATCATTGTTCTGAATAAGGCCAGTCACGGTAGTATCATCAGCGAATTTAACGATAAGCCAATCACTGGTATTTTACAAACTGTAAAATAAATACAGTCTTATGTCTTATTTTCTTTATGAATTTTATTACCTAGGCATATTTCATTATTATGACTCATTCTTCATTTTATATTAACTAAACATTATTATTTATAGTGTATAATCACTGGTATTTTACAAAATGTAGAATAAATACAGACTAATAGGAAACACTTACCTCGAACAACAGTTCTATTGAAGGGGTATCTGTATCATCGGAAGAGTCTGTCCTAGGCCATATTGAACCGTTAGTGGGACTCATGCTAAAAATAGACAAGGATGCAGTACTAGCAGGTCCAATGGGCAGGCCATCCATGTCACCAGACCTTACATGTTCTACTGCAGCCTCTACAGAAGCTAAGTAAAATCTATAAAATAAAGAAAAAATATAATATAAATAAATAATAATAAATTTAACAATAAAGGTAGGGGGTTAAAGGTAAGAGAATAACCCATTACTCGAAGCCCCACTGTGCTGAATTGCGCATGGGAGTGGTCTGTGACTATTTAGTTGCTGTAAACAGGCACTTATATATATTAGCTACATGTTCAAATCATTCCACAATGACAGGGGCTACCCAATAGCATCAGGGTAACCCTCTACATCTCCATGTAACAATTGTAAGGATGTGGAGTTGTTTTCAGTCACGAAAAAAAAAAAGAACTCAAAATAAATCTAATCAAGAAACTACTTACCCAAATTCATCATTGTGAATACTCGAAAACCTAAAATTATGCAAATAAGCCAAATTTGTAAGCCAGTTAGGTACTTCAGATTTGACGACTAAAAACACTAAAATTGGAAGTAAATCATCAGAAGACAGAACAACAGACGATTCTGGAATAGATACACATGGAGATTGTTTAGCAAATTGATGTACCATGTATGCTGCTTTTTAAAAAAATATCATTATGCTATTATAAATTATTAAATTAAAACAACATCAGCAATATATATATATATATAAAAACCAATATGAAATTATTACCAATTACAGCAGTGACAACATAAATAAAACAATAATTAAACAACAAAAACAATATTAACAACCATAAGTAAATACTATTAGTATATTGTCTAATGCATTCACATTGTTATAATCAGCCATGGAATTTCCCAGCAGTGTAACGTTGTATAATATTAATAACAGAAGCAACAGTAGTAGCAGTGGTAAAAGCAGCAACAAAATCAATAATAAAAATAATAAATAAATAAATGAAGTGTTGTATCGCTACAACTGGATATATGTAGGCATCTAGTCAGCATTAAATGTATTTATGTTTCTTTATCTCTCCCCCTTCTCCACACTCCCTTTGAATAAACCACAATAAACCAAACCCATACACTATTACCTACCTGACTGACTTGATTTAGTCTTCATATTCTGCTGACTTAGGCCCATTACCGTTTTCCTCAGGCAATGAAGCTTCTCAAGAGGTGTCCAACATTGATTTAAGTTGGCTAGCTCTCTACGAGCACGTGGAACATTCATCGTAAACTCGCTACGAATTCCTAAATGTCTGACTTGCAGTTCGGACAAGTTTCGTGTAGTTTTATTAAGAGCAGCATCCTAAAAATTAAAAAAAACAATTACATGAAGTAAAGTAAATTTATTCAGTAAATGAAATAAACACAAAGCAATTCATCTTTTTAACAGTCTGTGTTCAAATGAAATCAGAAACAATTCTAAAATATTCAATTAAAACATTGAAATACAAAAGTATAACAAAGAAGTTGTGAGACCCATTCCTTGACAGCCTGCCACTGGACTGTAAGAGTGAAAGGCTGATACCCTCACCCCCTCCTCCTTGCCGATTCTGGACAATAAAAGCAAAGAGAACATTAACTATGGCACACTTTGGACAGTAAATAAAATAATACAATCCAACAAAATTAATTCATTATGAAATAAAATAAATATAGCAATATCCATATTATCAAATTTTCTTTGACAAAAAACTGTTGTCTGCCCATACATATTCATGATGTGCCTATATATAGTCATAATGTGATGTCATCATGAGCATATTTAGGCATATCACAATGAAAATAGTGGTGGAAACTTACATCATTTGCTAATAGGCTGCTTAGCACTTTAAATACCTTCTTATACACACCATGCATCACATAGGTTTCCATAGCAACTTTAAGCAGATCCAGGTATGCTTTATCTTGCTTAACAGTTTTTCTCTAAAAGGTTTTGCAAATTTTTTGGAGGAAAAAAATATTAATAGATTAAAATGAAATAAGTACCAGAAAAAAAAATTTTGTTCAAATATAGGAACAAATGTTATGACTCTATCAAGCATAGTCCCTTCAATTTAAAACATTTGCTCATCAAAATTTAAGGTCAGTTAAATTTTCTCTGCTGTATGTACATTTCAACCTTCAATTAATTATATATTCACTACCATGACTCAGTATACATTTCATTTCATTTATTTTCTCTCATTAAACAAGTCTTACAAAACAAAAAAGAAATTACAATTGAAGATGGTTCTTAAAAGGATTCCAAAAAAAAGTAAACTAAAATACTATAAAAGATGGTCTCTCTGAACACTGTTTTAAACAAATTGGAGTCGCTTATCACTTGTATGAAAAAGTGCTCCTGGCGGGAATTGAACCTAAACCTTCTCAATGTTAAGGCAGGTGTCATATCACTAATGCACAGGAGTCTGTTGGTATGTCATCAAAGTGTAATCAGCTGGTCCATGGCAGATACACTTCATGTAATTCTGTTTACAGTTCATTTTAATTATACGTCACCCGTCGTACAATAGGCTAAATTAGCGTAGGCCTAGCTACTCTCTAGCTATGCCTAGCCTACCTATCAGGCCCTAGGCCTAGATTACTCACCAGTACAGGGTCTCTGAGCGCAATCCTCATTGCTTTTGCGAATATTGTATTCGTCTCATCGATGATGTGCCGCAAGTTAGTGGAGTGCTGAACTGGCTGGTAGTTATGTAGCAAATCATTCACTTGTTTTTCACATGCCTTACTATCTGCAGGAAAAAGGTAAGACACAGGATTAAATGCAAGATACTAAAATGTAAGGGGTCTTTCCACTAAGCCTTGCCCCTTGGGTATTGTTGCCAAGGCTCCAGAAAACGACAACATACGTAAACACATATTATCCTGGCCCTGTTCTCTGGACATTCCATTCTTGTTTACAGTTATAATAAAATACTTTATATAATAATAAAGCTGAATACTTGAACTGATCACTTTAGGTGGCAGATTCGGGAGGGGCTTGAGGGGGCACAGGACATCATTCGGGGAGCTGGATTCCCCTGTCAAGGAATGCAATCATAAGAGTCTAAAAGTGAAAAGTTTGAGCATCAAGGTGCCTATTCTTGAAAATTTGCTCAAAATATGGGCATGATAATATCATATAACACCCATATATAGGCATGATGATGTCATATAACACTCATACATGGGTGTGATGATGTCATATCACACCCATATATAGGCAGCATGACATCATATCACACCTATATAATGCATTGGCAGGTTACATGTATTTGTCATGTAAAACTTACATTTATTTCCCCACAGATATTCAGCACAGTCCTCATAGTTTTCAAGATTTGTTGTGATAGGGTCTTCAACTGCATCTGCAGAATATAAATAGTAAAATATGTGTTTTAAACAATTACATACTACAGCATATATATCATATGATGCCCATCATTAGTCCTGACTGACAATCCAAAACACAAAGATAATAAAAAGATAAAGCAAGAACAACATAAACTTCACATTGTCTTCCATCTTCAATTAGTATATAAAAGCCATTGCGATGAAAATATGTGAGAACACTTGTCATGAGCAAAGCCAGTCAGATGACTATCTGTAGCAGCAGTGGCGTATCCTGAGGCAAAAAAATACTTGTGCCCCCCCCCCTCCAAAAAAGAAAATGTTTGAATGTTTGAAATCATGCCCAATTAGTTAAAAATCAACTCAAGTCACCTTATTTTGCAGGCTAGCAGCCCATCAGCACATTATCAAGCCGCTTTAACCCCCACTTCACCTACACGCCCCACCCCCACCCAACTCCCCCCCCCCAATAAAAAACTCCTGGATACACCACTGGGTGGCAGCATGAGGCAGATGTTCTAAATTGTTAATACCTGTTCCACCTTCCAAAAGCCTATCAATACACAGAACCTTGAAACTTTCATCACGACTATTGAAGTATGTCTCTTCAAACAATACCTTCACCTATATCAATACAAAAAAAACTATGTTCAAGTATCATCACAAAGAATATAAAAATGGAAATTTACCCTCCAAACAAATCACTTGTTTGTTTATGAGCTAACCTGAGCGGTTGGCTGAGAGCTATTGGTCCTGCTTCCTACGCTGAAGAGCCTAGTTCAAACCGGCCCGCGTCCAGTTTTAATTTGAGTCTAATCGCTTGGCTCCTCAATAACCCTTATATTGAGAGTTAGGCAGGTTAAGGCCAATGTTTGTCTCAGATGTTAAGTCAGGTGGGGCTGCACTATGTAGGGCTGGAAAAAGTGCACAACCGGCCGTTGGTGGCATCGACCATTACCCCGGAGAATGAATAGAAGAAAAAAAAAAACAAAAACAAAAACAAAAAAAAAAGGTTTTTTTTGTTTTTTTGTTAAACATCACAATTTAATGCATACCAGTAATGAAATTTGATATTTATGGTTGCTTCAAACTACTACATGTACTACTGTTTAGCTATAATAGTGTAAAGCTAACACATTATGTTGGAGGCATTTGATCAAGATAATTTTCATGGTCATAGGCACAAAATTATTTTTTCCAGGCCTAGCACTGTGTCTGCCAAGATTCCCCAAGGGCCCAGCATAAATTTCTGATTTCCAGTTAGAATGGAGGACAAATAAAGTATTATTATTATATAACTTTGTAATATACAACCTTTTAAAAATTAGTGTTCCATCGAGCCATCAAGAATAGAGAATTTTTAAGAATTTTGTGGAATGATGTTAAATGATATCACAAATGGTTTTAACTCAATTGACATTTCAGTTTTAAGTTGTATACAGTATGGTAGATAAAATAAAGATGTATATTTGCCAGTGCAGTAGGCAATCATTTTAAGATATTAAACAAGTATTTGCCATGTTAATACGCCAAGGGAATATCATATATAATTAAGGCCCAGATGGATTACCAGTATCTGTTTCAGTATTATATTTCAATTAATAATATAATTAAGCACACTGAAGAAAATTGCCAGGGGCATGAGTTCACGTCCACACCAGTCCAAACATAGAGGTGATAGGGGTTGGGGTAGGGGGGTACTGCATATACACTTGTTGTCAGTGGTAGCCAGATTATTGACTCTTGCCCTGGCAGTCCAGGAAAGAACCCAAAAGAAAAGATCTATAAATAAATAAAGTATGTTTGTTTGTGTTTCATTACATTTTAAATGAGAATAATTTTCGTTATGAAATATGGGTAACAAGAAGGAGAAAAGTCTTGGCAGCCAACAAGTCATTGTTATAATACAATTTTTTTTTTTTTAAATTGGAAACAATTATCAAGTTACAAAGAGAAACAATTATTAAATATCCTTTAAACATACCTTTCTTTCTTCTTTAAATCCACAACTTGTTTGAATGTGGTCACTTGAAAAATTCACAGTCTGCAACAAACATAATAATTTAATACAATTAACTACAAATGATTAGCTTTAGAATTTCATCATTATCACAATCATCGTCATAATCTCCATCATTACCATCATTATGACCATTATAAGCACATCGCCAGCACCACCACCGTCAAAAACACACCTACCATCAATAACAACACCATCACTACAAATATAATAGCCACCACCATCATCATCACCACAAACAATCCTAACCCAACCATTACCATGGTATCATCACCATGGTATCATCACCATGGTATCATCACCACTCTCAGTAACATTACAATTACCATCATCATCACCCCCATCATTATCTCAACCATCAACATATTTAAAGCCCTTACTGAGCTGTGGAACATTTGGTCAGGAATTGACATTGTATAAAGAAGTGGTGAATGTCGAGTCCACATTGTCTTGACAATACAGTTGTGGTGCCCTTGATTCCTGTTTAATTCTGTATTACATGCTGCAAATTGAGGTTTTCCCCTGAAGAGAATTGGCGTCGCTTTATAACCGCAAGGAAAAGGCATAATATAAATGCTCACAACAGTACCAGTTTAAAGCTGGATGCTCGCTGCATTGTATAACGAATCCAACTCCTCTCCCTGTGAGCGTTAGATGATGCTACGCCGTCGGCCGATTTCGGTGGCAGTCTGAATGGATCATCATTAATAACGATACGTTGCGCGCGCATTGTGGTGTTGCGTTCTCCATAGAATCAGTGAGTCCCCAGCTTTAGACATCAATGAGTTAAAAACTTTGTATTACACTTTTTTAATTTTGCTGGTACTGGGTGTCTTATACTGGACCATAAAAAAACTATAGGTGTTCTGCCACTATCGTCACCACTAACACTTCCCTTTACTCAGCAGAACTAAAGTAGAACAAATGAAACGCAGGTCTTTTAAACTCACTTTTCCACTGGCACTGACAAAAGTGTTTTCCTTTCCAAGTGTTGATGGCCTCAAGATATGATTTTCATAATCAGTGACCGTCAGCGAATACCTTGAAAATACACCGGACCTCGGAACACATATCTGGAAAATTTTTTGTAGTAATACTGTACATATGCTAACGAAAAATTAAATATATTCTACTATACAATGATATGAACTTTACATAATTGAGCACTGTTTCTAACATTATATGATAAGAGGAGTCTGTGAGTGCGAAAAAAATTGGACATCAGACAATTTAGAGTTTATCCTTTTCAAGCATAACATTTATTTGTATATGCAGCAAAGACAAGCCAAACCAGTCACTCGTCGCAAATCGTGTTTCAGAGAAAATTGCCAAAACATGATGGAATGTCAAATTTTTAAAAATCTATTTTATTGCACTAAACTAACCTTTATATATCTACACATCATTCTATGCTGTTATTTACCCCATTTTGAATGTTAAAACAACACTTTTTTAAGGATTTAAAAGCATGAGAATGCCTCGAATCATAAACTTTGAAGGCTGATTTCTCATATATTGTTCTTTAAACAGCTGTGTGGTTTAAACGCTTGTAACTTCATAAGGAAATGTCCGATTTGAATGATTTTTTTACCAATTTATAGCTATTATTTTACTCTCTGACATTGTATTAATAACTCAAAATCGAATTTTGCGACGAGTGACTGGTTTGGCTTGTCTTTGCCGCATATAAAAAAGTATCCCTTCTGATATCTTGTTTTGTTGAAGATGCTTTAAGTTTTTCACATTTGATCTCATGTTTGCTAAAACCTGTATACTTTGAATACTAGTGTTGTATTGGCATACATATTTAAACACTATAATATAGTTATAATATATACAAACCATCCATCTTGATTCAGCCGCTCTATCATACAAATGTTTGTACTTGTTCTGAAGAGTTTGATAGAATTTATTCTCTGAGATGTCTTCGTCATATGACTCCATTTTCTCAGTTGCATATTTTACCTTATCTGTAAACTAATAAAAAAAAATAATGTGAATTACAATCGGTAACTTATCTAGGAGTATTGATTAATAAGGTTAATGTGATTGGAGAGTGAATGTCAAGTGGGAGGGCTATATGATTAAGTGACGGGGGACTACTGGCAGAATAGAGTGATATGAGGTGACTTTTAACAATTTTGAGTGCAATTTTTTTCCTATTTTGGGGGGAGTAGAGAGGACACCCAGAACAATGGGACTGACAGGCGAGTATTTTAACCACCAAGTAGGCTCACATCCAGGAAGGAGAAACGATGGGTACACCTCTTTCCCCCAAACTGGAAAAGGTTTGGCAGGGAATGAACTGTACATAATTGTATTTGCCATAATATAGATTGAAAGGAAGATTTATAAATTTTAACGGGCAATCTACCATTACGCTAGTATTTGGGCAATAAAGTTGAGTAGTAGGCTGGCAGGTTCGTCCAACTTTGCACACTTGTGCCATACTATTTATGTATAGTATTCTAATTCAAATTGTGCAGTTGTCGGTTGATATCCCAAACACTAGGCCTAGCTAAAATTTGTGCGGAATCGTAATATAACACAACACATATACGTGGCCTATATAGATTTTATTAGGTCAAAAAGCCTAATTTTTGGCAAAATATGCGTAGAAATTGGCCTTTATTTATTTTTTCAAATGCGCAGATGGATTTTCATGCATAATTTTTGCACGGATGATATGTTCCTTGCGCATGCCTTACTTTACAGTCCAGCACTCACACACCTCTCCTCCCCCATATTCAATTTTATAACACTGTCATGGCTACAGTCCTGTATTGCCAGCCGGTGGGGGGATTATGACCGGTTGAGCCGCCGACAAGTTGAGCCGCCGGTCATTTCTATGGAACGCCAAGCGCGTCTCTCAGTGAATGTAGTGCGTTAATTGCGGCGTATTTCAATTAACTTATTCGTTCTTGGTACTGTTGTTTGGGATGTATTTCAGTTTATTTACTCAATTATTTCAATTTATTTAATACTCGGTTTTTGCACTAATTTATTAAAAATATTTGGGACGTATTTCAATTTATTTACTTGTTCTTTCTATCGTTTTAATTTAAATTTTGAGTATTTGCTCAGTCAGCTTGCCAGATACTGTAGTAAAAAAAAAACTCCATACATTCTTATCATTTATTATATATAAATTCAACAAATAGTACAAAAATAAAAATATATAAATTACAAAACCATAGTAAATACTGTTTAATAACATAGGCATAACACATTTAAATTTATTGTTTATAGTCATCTGTCTAATTCAGTCGGCTTGCCAGAGAGTAAAAAAAAAACTCCATACTTTCTTATCATTAATTATATACAAGTTTAACAAATAGTACAAAAATAAAAATATCAATCAATTATTTCAATTTATTTAATACTCGGTTTTTGCACTAATTTATTAAATATTTTTGGGACGTATTTCAATTTATTTACTTGTTCTTTCTATCGTTTTAATTTAAATTTTGAGTATTTGCTCAGTCAGCTTGCCAGATAGTAAAAAAAAAACTCCATACATTCTTATCATTTATTATATATAATTTCAACAAATAGTACAAAAATAAAAATATATAAATTACAAAACCATAGTAAATACTGTATAATAACATAGGCCTAACACATTTAAATTTATTGTTTATATTCATCTGTCTAATTCAGTCGGCTTGCCAGATAGCAACAAAAAAAAACTCCCTACATTCTTATCATTATTATATATAAGTTTTACAAATAGTACAAAAATAAAAATATATAAATTAAAAAAACCATAGTAAATACTGTATAATAACATAGGCCTAACACATTTAAATTTATTGTTCATAGTCATTCGTATTAAAAATGTATGTCTAATTCAGTCGGCTTGCCAGATAGTAAAAAACAAAAACTCCATACATTCTTATCATTATTATATATAAGTTTTACAAATAGTACAAAAATAAAAATATATAAATTACAAAACCATAGTAAATACTGTATAATAACATGCCTAACACATGCAAATTTATTGTTTATAGTCATCTGTCTATTTAAAATCAAATTGGTTTTACTAATTTTACTTATTACCGGTACTGTTTTATTAATGCTCTATTAACGATTTTGCAATTATACAACTTCATTTATTTTTATAAAAATGTAGTACATAAAATAATCAAAATTCTAATTTTCAATTACACAACTTATACATCACGAATGGCAATACGAGCAAATCAACGACTGACAAGGCTGTGGGATGAATATGTAGCATCCGGGGCAAGCCGACTACATTCACTGAGAGACGCGCTTGGCGTTCCATAGAAATAACCGGCGGCTCAACTTGTCGGCGGCTCAACCGGTCATATCCCCTAGGGAATCACCTGATAACAACCATATCCAGGATATCCAATTAGGCATCCCTCAGATTTAGGTGACGTCACACGATCCACCTCAAAAACAGGCTGGCACCAAGACAGACAGTTGGTCTCCAGCAGAAGTTGTTGAATACAGATGTACACAGTTAACAGTGAATACACAGCTAAATTGCTTTGACTTACCAGAATACCACAATGAGAAGTGAAGAGTGTGGCAAGTCTCGGGCACAGATAGTACTGTTAGGACAGTTAGGTGTGTTAATATGGGTAGGCCCTAGGGCTAGGACTAGGTGTTAGTATATGTGTATGTAAGAGTGTATCTATAAACTCTACAGCTCTGCCAATCATTTCAACTCCTAAGTTGGCCTAGGCCTAGCTTCGAATGCTAGGCCGAGCTAACTAAATAAATTGTACCGTCTCCCATAAAAGCCTAGCCTAGCCCCTATGCCTAGCCAGGCCCTAGGACTGGTTTCTCCTGTGCCGATATCAAATAAATGATCATAGCCTTTTCGAAAACTGAAACCGAAGTTCATGAAAAATAACATGACAATTACCGGTACTTATATCAAATGTAATTAATGTATTGCTTTCTGTTTGCACATAAGGCCTACATTCCAATGGTAGTGGAAACTTACTTTAGCTCAAATCCAGGTTTATCTGTGCGCCGAAAGGACAGCACTGCGTGGAAAACGCGTTTCTATGATCTAGTGTGTAATTGCTGTCTCTTATACACATCTAGATGTGTATAAGAGACAGGTAATGATGTTGTTTGTACTGTTCTTTAATTTTATTAAAGAGGGTCCCTGAATATCAGTTAACCTACTGGGCTAAACTAGAAGGGTTACCCTCTTTAAAGATGGTTGAAATAAAAAATTAAAAAAATAAATACCCACTCTGAACCAAGACCCCTGTTACGCGCCTGGTGTTAGCGCCAATGTGTGCCCTTGTGCGGACAGGGGATGTGCACCCTTCTGAAGCTGGAAACCTTGTTTTTGCTAAATAAATTGATGCAATTTGCTATTATAGGCCTAATCAATAAATTCCTCATCAACCGATATAACCCTAAACATTCTTGGAATTGACGTAACATTACTGATGTCGTACACACTCGTTAGTGTGAAATGTGGCTCTCTTTGCAAGCACATCTAACATCTAAGGAAAGAAGAGCTTAGATTGGTAACAGATAAAATAATTTTGTTATCAACATTATACATTATGCTAATTTTCATCTTTGTAAGCGCATAAGACAGTGCAAATTATTTCTGTGACAGTATTTTTATGTGTGTAAAGCTCCATTTTATCCCATACATAGTCAAAATATTGGGAGGGGGGATGATACAATGGACCATTGTCAAATATTGGGGGGATATATCCCCATCCCCCGGGATCTACGCCTATGTCCGGTTCAAAGGGGAGGGGAGAACATGGAAGGGTTAAAATATTCCCATTAGTATTACCGCGGTCCATTGAAGCGTCGTACAGTACGTGTGCAAAAGTGCGAGGCAGTTGGCGTACGGGATACGCAGAGAAAAACCTTCCACACTGCCACAGGCACCCCAAATTTCCTTCACATTGTTTTATTTTAGCAAGCAAGCAAGTATCAAGAAAGATAATAATTATATTCATAAAATTATCAGACTTTCCTTAAAAAAATCACATGTAAATTTATATTTTGTTTATTAATAAAACACAAGAAATTTTCTTGTTCTACCGTTCGTCCAACACCAAACAAATTACAAATTCAGCACACTGTTACCAGCCAAAGACAATTCGTGGGACGCTGTGTAGAGCATGGATGGTGTAGGACATCGAACAATTTTTACTTAAAACATTTTCACTTTAAAACAAGTGACTCTTTGAACATTCACATTCCTTTTTTACTTTAGATCTGATGATTTCATCTGAGCGATGATAGCTAAACCAGATCAAGTATTGACATTTTTTACAGAATTACTTAATTTATCTATATAATTAATCTGTTTTTATTCATTCTGTTTTTATTATCAAAACTCATAGCAGTAAAATATAACTGAATTGCGAGTAGATTTACAAAATGTACAAAATACAAGATTATTAAAAAATAAAATATCATTAAAATGCAACAAGCTAGAAAATCAAAACACAGGAAAAGGACCGTGACTGACACAGTAGGAAAAAAAAATCAACAACAATTAATCACGACAAAACGTACATTCGGAAAAAGACAAAGATACATTAGCATAATATTCAAACTAAAGTCAATTAGCATTATGACAAAAAGAAAAACATCTAAACGTACATCAAGAAAAGGACAACACACCAAAATCAGTTAGCATTATGACAAAAAGAAAAACATCTATTAACGTAAGAAAAGGACAACACACGAGGAAAACAAACACTAAGAAGACATTTACATAAGGAATTAAGCCAATTCACACAAGGACAAAAACAACAAACATTACATATAATTATAATAAATCTTTAGTTAGTGTAAATTTGTAAAACTGTTGTCGGTCTCGCCCTTTCTGTTATCTCATTTCACATGCCCATGCGTAATTACAGCAGCTCATTAAAATCCGACACTGTCTATGAGCTAGGTGTACCCATACGTCATAGGGAAATCCCCTTCAATTAAGTGACGGGCGATACTGTCCCAACGCGTTTAGGACAAAGACTGTCCACCACTAGCTGATATGATGGGCGCGGTGGCGGCGACCACTTGATGTGTGGAAAAACAGCAGTCAAAAGCAATGTGGCAATCAATGGCCTAAACTGTAGGCCTAGGCTAGGCCTACTGACAGTGCTTGAACAAGTAATGTATTATTGCGTATCTTGTTTGTTTCCATCTAAATATGTTAAATAATCCGTTCTGTTTTAGACTAGGCCTAGTAGTCTAGCTAGTAGGCCCTCTTAGTTAGTTAGGTCAGCGTCAACTCGGTCCGGACCTCACAGTCAGCTCAGCTGGTAGACTAGGCCTAGCCTAGGCTACATCAAAGAATTCAAAGGCCTCCAGGGGCCCTAGCTAACCCTAAACTAATTAACAAAAAATTAAATAAATTTTCCCCACTATTAATATTTATCCATTTTTATTTTATTTATCTATTTATTTATTTTGTTAATGTTTTACCAGGGGGTTATATAGTGACACTATAACAACTCCCTGGTTTTACTCATTGACCATTAATACCATTGAATTTATATTGTGAAAATTTTAGTTGAAAAATAATAATTTATAGCGGGATTGTTTTTACTGGTAAATTTGTCCATATAGTTATTTATGTTATATTTTTTTAAAAGTTTTAATTTATTATTACTGTTGCTATTATTTTTATTCATTTATTTTATTTAATGCAAAACATTGTGCATGAGGTATTTAAATTATTATTAAATTATTGGATTACAGTATTTAAAACACGTACTTTTCCAAATGTATATTTCAAATTATATGATACATAATTTATTTTGTCCCGTATTAATATTAACAAGGAGATATTTTTTAGTTTAGATCGAACAAAAAACTTGTGGTTTTTATTTCTTAATAAATTTCATGGTATGTATTGATTTTTATTTTTTTATTTTACAGTAATCAAGGATAATAGGCCTATATTCAATGGAGCACTTCAAGGTTATGTTCAGGCCTACAGCATTTTTATTTTCATTATTTTTTACAGTTGTAATCTCTGGTAAGTTCTCTACTGTTACTGCATACTGCTATGATTATTGTAAATTTGAATTAGCTAACCGATAACCGGCTAACCGATGAAAATTTTGTATTTGTAAAATAAAAAAAAAACCTAGGCTGGCCTTCTTTTCAATAAGAACATCATTACAGTCTATGCCAGGCTGGCTGTGTGTTTTTGTTTTTTTGAGTCATCCTGATTCAGCCTTTATGGACAAATTTACCAGTAAAAATGTTTCAATTGGGACACTGCCCTAATAAAATTGGTTTTATTTAAAGTAATTAAAAAATATAAAAATTCTGACTTATTTTGGTTTATCCATTCTGACCAGAACCTAATTAAAAATATCTTAGCCATTTGGTACTGTACTTCGATTTAATGCTATCCAAACCATCAAGATTTTGTTTCTTTACCAAGCAATTGACTTGATGAATTTGAATGGGTTGGATTTCACCAGTTTGAAATGCATCAAGGATGACCCATGAAAGTCCTAAGACTTATTTCCAGTGAGGTCTTTTTGGTGGTTAAATGGGCAGTACACCAGGAGACAATACCCAACTCATTCCATAGTAGTACTACGTAATTTAACATGCATATATATTAGGCCTATATGTGAAATATTGCACACAGGGCTAATTGCTCTAACATCTCATGTGCTGCGAAAAAAATTGCATTTAAACCCTCCATTTGAAAAACGGAGAGCGGCTGATAGAATTGAACTGGAGAGAAAGTTTATCATGATCTCCAAGGCTCATCACACAGAAAGCTGCTCAGTCTGCAGTTGATATTGACATGAAGGCCTAGAACTTCACTGATGTGCTATACTTCCACATACAGTTCTACTTTTATTACATTAATAAAACAGTACTACATTATGACATTAATTTTATTCTAGCATTGAACCCCATTCGTTTGGCTGGAAATTCCGACACCAGAGGGCGACTAGAGTACCTGTACCGCGGTCAGTGGGGAACAGTCTGTGACAATCACTTTGACATGTTGGATGCCACCGTTGTTTGTCGTGAGCTGAACCTAGGCAATGCTGTGAAAGTACTTACTGGTGTTGGTGGAGCACGGGATAGTTCGCCAATATGGCTTGATGATGTTGAATGCACTGGCAAAGAACAACACCTTTCTGCTTGCCCATCCACTAGTCAGCATAGCTGTACACATGACGAAGATGTCGGAGTAGAATGCACTGGTGGTAGGTTTCTGTCGTATAGTAGGTTCTTCATCCACAGGGGTCCCAAGTTCCCCTGAAGTCGCGGAAGTCTCCCGGAAATAGGGATGACCTCACGCACTCCCTTAAGCAAGCAAGAATCTCCCCAAAAACATCCGATCTCCTACAAATTCATAATACTTGCATGTTTTTACTACTTTAATGTCAATTGTCACACGGAAATCAGTGCCGAAGGCTATCACCATGCGCACCAAAATAAAAAGCTAATTTAACCAGTTTCTCCGAATGGGATTTCTTCCAGCTTGGGACCCCTGCAACCATTGGATCGCACATTCTCATCAAATTTCATTTCAAATATATACAGTAGGCCATTAAATCCATATACTTCAGACATGATAACATGTTTAGAGGATGTTACATACCTTATTTATTTTGTGGGGATTGAGAATGGGTAGAAACCTGTTACGACATAACTTACTTTAAGAAGAATCATACTTTGATAAATATTGCATTTAGATGTGTTTTCAAAAAAGTTCAAACACATCTTGGCATCAATTATGTTTTTAACAATTTATTTCAGAACCAGTGAATAGAGATATACTGCTACCGAAATCTTAATATAAGTTTTAATTTTGTACATTTCAATTTGTGTTTTTGATTCTAGCTGAAAATTATGAGAAAATTTTTTTTCTTTATATTATCTTTTCTCTATATTATATCCATAAATTTTTGGCAGCAAATAAAAGAATTTTGGTCTGTGAACCATTTATTTTTTTTTCAATAAAAACATAATCCTAAATCTGTGTACACATTGGGTTGTAAGACTGTCAAAATCAGGTCTTTCACTATGTTTCAATCATTTTTTGTTTAACTCAATTGTTGAATAATAACAATATATAATATAATAACAATGGTCTATGATCTTTTTTTGGATTAAAATTTTAGATACACATCCGGTACGTTTAGATGGTAGTTCCATTGCTCATGAAGGATTAGTTGAGATTGAACATGATGGAGTATGGGGCACTGTTTGTGAAGACAACTGGAGCCAAGATAACACTGATGTAGTGTGCAAACAACTTGGATTTGAAGGGGGAAATTATTTTACCGCAACAGATTATACCGATTCTAATTCTATTGTTCTTGATGATGTTGCTTGTGTTGGCACAGAATTGACCCTTGCACAATGTTCACATTCAAACTGGGGCGAACATAATTGCAATAACATTGAGAAGATTTGGGTTTCCTGTTTAACTGATAGTAAGAATTCATTGTACTCTCAATACAATAAATATAGGGAACATCTTAGCTCGGTTGGCTAAACTGGTTGTAGCCACTGTTTGTGGGCTGAACCGTGGAGATCTGTTGGTTCCTGGTTCAGTCCTTATTTCTGCTCTACTTGTTGAACAAGTTGGAGGGCTTAAATGCAAGTTACAATAGCGCATCGTCTTTCTGATGAGATGATTAAGGTGTGGTCCCTGGCATTATGGCCAGTCTTCAGTGGCATTTGGTACACAAATATAATGCTGGATAGATGCACCATGTATCAGGGTTTGTTCGTATGCTCTAACTTTCATTAATAATCTCTGTTGTTGCAGGAAGTTAATTTTTTTTTGTCCAGTATACTTTAATACCATTTGATTTTAAGTTACGATATATTATAAAAATTACAAGCCTTTAATAATAGGGAATTGTTTGAGTAAAAATCATTAATTAAATGTTGGATACCTTTTCAAAAAATACTTTCTTTAAATTTAGTGAATTCCCTATTTTAAATAAATAACAATTTTATTACTGTAAATTGAGAGAATAATTTAGATCAGTATTAATTATATATCACTATTATTTATTTGTAAATTGTTTTTTATTTTTTTTTATTTTGTAATTTAATACAAATTTGATTCATTTTTAAACATAATTTTACAGAATCTGATAGCATTAGTGTTCGTCTTGTCGGGGGTGAAACTGCTAACGAAGGCATTCTAGAAGTTAAAATGAACAGTCGATGGGGAACAGTGTGTAGGGTGAATTGGGGCCTAGAACAATCAGACGTTGTGTGTCGACAACTTGGTTATGGAGTTGGTGTGAAGGTCTACACTCAGAGTCGTTATTTATACCAACTTGGAAACACCGAATCACACCCCATCAACATTTTTAGTGCCGACTGTGGTCAGGGGTTGTCCAGTAATCTTAAGAGTTGTGAGTTAACTACTGAAAATTTATGGGGATGTGACCACCAGTCAGATGTTGTGCTTAGCTGTTACAATATATTCTCAGGTATGTGTTAAAGGCACTGAAAAAAAGAAGATGACTTAACCCATTGATTGACCTCACTCATAATTGTAATTATACTATAATAATATAGGAATTAATACCGTGCCTTTTTCCAAGGCAAAACAAGGCACTGTCGATGCTGTTATTGACACCATGTAAATTTAGCTGCGCATGTTTGAATATAGTAGTGAGCTAAGTTCTCTCCTGACATCTGGAATGGTTGTCAGCGAATCTGAGTTTAGGCCAGAATGAGGACTGTGGTACTGTATTAAACATTGGTGCATCACTATTTTGCATTCATGACATACAGTATCTGTGTACGCTTCGCTAAAAGTCAAAATTGATTTAAACATAACGTAGAACGCAAGCGGCAACAGTCATGGATGAGTGAATCCGTTCTAAATTTCCATTCTACCTTCTCAATCCCCTGATCATTGGATCCATAACTACGTAAATTGCAACGCCGCAACTCCGTGGGGAGTATTCCTAGTTGAGCTCACAACACAGACTAACACATTGGATACCAGGTAGCCATGTATACTCCTGTGTGAAGAGAGACAAACATACTGTAGGTAAAGTGCCTTGCCCAAGCACACAAGCAAAATTCACAGTGAAAATTTTGAACCTCCGACCTCAAAAAAGAATAATAATAATAATATTAATAATAATAATAATAATAATAAATAATAATAATAATAATAATAATAATAATAATAATAAAACAGCATTTATAATGCGCCGTCTATCTAGCGAATTATTTCGAGGCGCAGTTACTCTTGACGACAAGTAAAAGGATTTACTAATTTTTATGTTTTTATATTAAATAGTTAAAAATCCAATATACAGAGGCAAAATTTTGAAATTACCAAGTAAAGAGTATTGAATAATAAAGTTATAGTTGCAGTTATAAATAAATATATTTACTAACAAAATATTTAATTGCAATTATATACTTACTTTTCCATTTATTTCTATTTTATTCATTCTATCTATTCTATACTTGTTTCTTGCTTTTATTACTATACCTTGTACTCCTATTTTCTTTTTAGTTCTATCCCTTTTTAGCCTTGCATTTGTAAATTCTATATACTTCCTTTCTATTCTTTCTTATTCCTTCCTTTCTTCAGTTCATTTTCTTTCTATCCATTTTTCTTTCTTATTCCTCTTCAATCTTTCGTTTTCTTCTCAAATACCAGGCCCCCGGTCCCCAGCTTGGTGATTTGAAATTCGCTTGGCCCTTACCTAGATTTTTTTCTGGATCTGCCATTGAATGCTAATAGAAAATTTACATAATTGTGCTGTTATGTAAGTTAATATTCTGTATACCTTATTATCCATTATAAGTCAGTGTGATGTCATCATTTTCATTTGCACTGAATTTACCTATACTCGACTGATCACAAATTCGATATAGTGCCTCTGATTTGTTGCATCTTGTGTGCACTACAGCACATCACAGTGCACTCTACGGTGCTGGTTAACACGAATGAAGGCAAGGACTAGAAAGGCATAATTGGTATGAGATAACAAGGTGATTGACTTCATAATAATATTTACAATTTCTTTCGGCCTCTATTTCCTGTAGTGTACTCAAGACCTGACTATATTTGCTTATTATTTCTTTTATTAGAGGATGGTCCATTAACTGGTGATGCTCGTCTTGTTGATGGCATTGATGATAGTGAAGGAATTTTTGAAATTTTTCTGGACGGTAGGTGGGGAACTATATGTGATTGGAATTGGTACCAAGAAGAAGGTGATGTGGCTTGCAAACAACTTGGTTATGACTTAGCTTCTTCATACTCGATTGATATCCATGTTGATGAAGCATCCAAAATGCAAGTGCATCCATATGCCTTTGATTGCTATTCAGGAACAGAGAACCAACTGATTGAATGTTCACAAACTTATTTTGGATCATGTGACGCTTACGGGAACAATATTGTTGCTCTAAGTTGCACCTATAATTGTAATTACCTTTCTTTATACAATTACAAATATTTACTATTATTATAGATATATCCTCAAAATTCTTAACCACTCTGGATTTAAAGGTTTAATGAATGTTTATTTTTTTATTCGTTTTGGAAAAACAAATACTAAAAAACAAAATAAAAAGGAGAGCTGCTGAGAGACAAAAGACGTTAAAAGCTACTATCGCCAAAGGGCATGCATCTCTCGTCTTTCCCTTCTCCATAATGTTAAACTATCATAATTATAACTCACAATTGAAATATATACAAATATAATTTACGTAGGCCAATATTTACATTGATTGAAAAAATTAGTTAACAATTAAAACAATAAGTATTTATTGCCAACTTAAGGCCAACGTATATACAATCAATACTGTAATGTATTTGATTGCAGAATACATTATTATTATTATTATTATTATTGATAGTAATTGTTATTGTCGTGATGGAATAATAGACAATAATGGATTTGCATCAGGAGAAACATGTATAGGTGTAATTTTTGCCCTACCTGACGTGGAAATGTACCGAATACTCAGTACATTTGAAAACAACTGCGAAAAAAATCGCAAGTTGTTCTCGGGTGGACTCGAACCCACGATCTCCAGATCTCTAGCCTGGCATCATACCTCTAGACCACCGAGCTTGCGCCTGTCGAGTCCAAGTAAGCAGCGGGTACTGCAGTGTTGATAGTAATTGTTATTGTCGTGATGGAATAATAGACAATAACTGGATTTGCGTCAGGAGAAACATGTATAGGTGTAATTTTGCCCTACCTGATCTGGAGATCGTGGGTTCGAGTCCCACCCGAGAACAACTTGCAATTTTTTTCGCAGTTGTTTTCAAATGTACTGAGTATTCGGTACATTTCCACGTCAGGTAGGGCAAAATAACACCTATACATTATTATTATTATTATTATTATTATTATTATTATTATTATTATTATTATCATTATTATCATTATTATTATTATTATTATTATCATTATTATTATTATTATTATTATTACAGGTCTCCCTCTAATGAAAGACCCCTCCAATTAAAGACCACCTCCAATTAAAGACCATTTTTCTGTGGTCCCAAATTAACAATTGTTTTTAATTTTTATTATTCTAATTAGAGACCAAAGCTGTTAAAGACCATGAAAACCCCGGTCCCAAAAGTGGTCTTTAATTGGAGGGAGACCTGTATTATTATTCAGGAGAATATTTATCTTTCAATTTTTTATCTTTTTCAAGAATTTTATATTGTAAGTATTTGTGTTTTTCTCGTGAAGGGCCTCCACTCGACAGTGATTGATTTTACTTTTGGAGTGTCCTGTCTCTTGTTTTTTGTACTTTTGTGATTGTTCTTTGCCGTTTCTGTTTATGTACATTTTAATTGTTTGAGACAAATAAATGAAATGAAATAATAATGTCATGGAGAATGATAATGTCATTATATATAGTCGTTATTATTCTCCTGAAGACGATTGAAGCGACTCATTTGAAATGTCCTTTTCAGAACTATCTATGTGGTGTACCGCGCAAGCATTAAATATATTATTACTTCGTCATGCAAATATTTAAACAATAATATTATTATAATTCTTTTATTATTGATATTATTATTATTGATATTATTATTATTATTATTATTATTATTATTATTATTATTATTTATTATTTATTATTATTATTATTGATATTGATATTAACATATGCAATATACTTTATATAAATTGAAAGTATTTTCTTTAAAATCTTTCTAAAGATAAGATAAGATAAACTTTTATTTGTCCAAACATTAAGAGATGTTGGAAATTCGTTTTCCATGGCGTATTTACAGATAGCATTTAAAGATAGCATTGTGTATCAACAATTGTTTTTTTCTTCTTTCCACAGCCATTGATGTCGAGATTTGGGTGATAATTTCCATAATATTTATAATAATCATTGTCATCTGTTGTTGCGGCATGAGGAGACAAAGAATGAATGCTGCATCGAGGACAACAACAACATCCATACCATTAGCTACCAACCAACCGGTTCAAGTTCATCCACCTGTTCAACAACCATTTTTACTGCAAACTGGTCAACCAGATCCACTCCAACCAGGGTATCCATACGAACATGGTCCACCACAACTACCGCCAGCATACTCAGTCCAGCCTACAGACCCTCTTCCACCTTCTTATGAGTCAGTTGTACAAAATCCAAACAAGTATCCTCAAATATAGGATTTGTAATATATCACAACTTCAGGTCTCACTCTAATGAATGACCCCTCCAATTAAACACCACCTCCAATTAAAAACCACCTTTCTGTGGTCCCAAATTAACAATTTAAAAAAAATTTTTATTATTGTAATTAGAGACCAAAGCTGCTAAAGACCATGAAAACCCCGGTCCCAAAAGTGGTCTTTAATTGGAGGGAGACCTGTAGTTTGGTAACGATGTATTGTCTTGTGCTAGAGAGTTGACCTAGTGATAGATTGTTGATAACGTAGATACATAATAGACACATACATAGACCAGAGGTGCATGACATATACCTGGGCATTCTTGTAACCACAGGTACTTCTATGGCTTAAAAACCCCCACCCCATCTTTTTTTTTCCCGAACAAACTAAACCCTTCCTCCCATAAAAGTATTGTCAAAACAATGATAAAATCTATCATTGACATGTTATAAAGCGTAAGCCTTTATAGGACTGAACACTCAGGCACTGGAATCAGTTGAATATAGGGTCCCATGTCTGCCCCAAGCCGCAAGACGTCCTCCTACATTCCACTAACTGGACAAGAATCTTCCAGAAAATAACCTATCTACTGGAAAGTCATTAAATCTGCATCATGCATGCTTTTTACTACTGTATAATACACCTTTATAGTGTCTCATGAAATTCAGTGTTGATTGGTAACACCATATTAGCAGCATAACAGAATTAGATGTAGAGGTGATGTTTTGCACTACCTGACGCATTATCACACCGAATACTTAGTACGTTCCCAAATACTTGTGAAATAAGTGATTCGGGTGGGAATCGAACCCACGACCTCCAGATAAATAGCCTGGCGCCATAACCACTAGACTACTGAGCTTGCGCTTAGTGACTAGTGTTGAATCCTATCCCCAAGTAGCAGCGGGTACTGCAAATGCTATTACAATGTGAATTTGCATCAGGAAATATCATAGGAGTGAAGTTTTGCCCTTATTAGATGTGCTAAGAAAGCCTGTTTAAACTATCTCCTGGAAATGACTTCTTCTGACTTGACTCCTGTGAATGTGTCATAATTCTGTAATTTAAGAAGGACGAGGGGTTAGGTGAAAAGCATGATTAGCTCCATGTACCTTGGTTACAGTTTGCATTCGATTGATCCCAAAAGAATATTAAATCTTTGCAATACAACAAATAAATGCAAGAGAATAGCTGTGGAATTCACAGTTCAGTAACCAATAGGCCTATTTTAAGAAAAAGTGCAAATTTATATCGATTTTAACATTCTTGAATACAAGCGCTGATTAATCATGGAGATACCAGTGGTGTATCCAGGGATTGAAGGGGAAGGGGGCGCAAAGAAAGTTGGGGGGATCAATGTTTAAGTGAAGGGGAGCTACAGTAGCTAACAAAATAAGGTGATTTTAACTACTTCAGTGTGATTTTTTTTTGTTTTGAACATTTTTAAATGGGGGAATGAGCTCTTTTTTTGGGGGATTGTTGGGG
>NW_022732216.1:791896-811876 GCF_011630105.1 Anneissia japonica
TATATATATATATATATTTTTTTTAAGGGGGAGGGGGTGGTTGTTAAATCATTGATGTTTTGCTAGTTGTTTTTATCATTAATGGCTGAATAACAGTATTAAGACTATTGACAAGAAAACATTATCATCTTTAGCCAATTGTGCGTATGTATTTGATTTGCATAGATACAGTAAACTACAGTTTTTTGATGCTGCGGACTAATTTTTGTGGTATTTTAAGTGGAATGCAAAATTTCATGGTAGCGGACAGTGGTGGCCAAGGATTGCCAAGAACCCAGTCATGGCCCAGGGAAAACAGGGATTTGGAAAACCATTAGCCCTAATTTCATTTACAATACTGAAACGTATACTGTATTTTAGTGAGGGCAGAAGCAACATTTTACTATACACTGAGAATCCGCTGCCCGATTAGTTTACGTTTTCTTCCACGATACATGTTCAAAGGCTGCCAGATCAACAGTTAATCAGTGGGTGTCCCCTTAACCAAAAATTGAGCGTATTGAAGTGGGTGATATACCGGCCAGGTAATCCCCTTTTCAATGAAATGGCAATTTTTGGGGACTGGATACCAAAGATCTTATAAACACAAGATAGTGTTTTCCGAGATTTCCACGTGCAAATTCTGTAATAACAAAGTGTACAACGTCCTCTTGCAAAAATGAAAACTTTTGAACTTTGACTGCTTTGACCATAGCGTACACCACAATTTTACATTTACGTATAACAATTAGAAGTGTTTGATTTACTATGAACAATACAATTAAGGAACAATGAACATACAGTACTTGGTAACAAACTTTGGTGTAACGCGAACACCCTATCTCAGATCCATGGCAACAACTAGGACTCCCTCTTCCAAAAGTGATTAATTTTCTGTGCAAAATTGACGCTTCTATTTGTTACGTGTAATTCGCGGAGAACACCTTCTTGTGTTTATAAGATCTTTGCTGGATACCTAATTCAAAGCCACTAGTGTTTTATGTTTTTTAAGAATATTGGCTACACTGCTAGATACAAAAAAAAGGTAGGCCTTTGAATGTTACACCAATATTTATTACACTTTCAAACAAGCAATAATACCATATTTTGGGAAAGCAAAATAGGACGCAAATAAAATAGTTGGATGAACATGTATAAGCGCACAATTTTTCTTCCTTCAGTATTGCTTTTTTTTATAGAGCTTACTATTAACTAATATTTATATTTCATTATTAACTGAGACAATAATATATTTTTCTCATAAAAACCATCTATTATTGATTAGTTATGAAGAACCTCTAATGTTACTTCTTTACAGTGGTGTATCTAGGGGCACTCCCCCCAAAAAACCAAACCAATCCTCCTCCCCTAGTCCCCCAGTCCCACATGCTCAAGTAGTTAAAAATTACTACCACCTTTATCGAGCTCCCACTTCACCTTTGTGCCCCCATTTCAAGACCCCTAGACTGTACTGCTACTGTACAGGATTTGTTTTCTATGATAAATGACTAAAGCTAAAATAGCAATATACATCGTTGATGCAATAGGACATGTAACCTTGAATTATGTCATGTTTATAAAGATATAAACACATTCATTCAATTTTATTCAAGGCATAAAAAACCACAAATATAACACACAGGACTATCTTTAGTGATATTTTTTTGTCACTGATGAAAAAAATATGACCAAAGTTAGTCCTGAGTGCCATATTTGTCACTTCTACAGAAGGAAGACATCAGCATATTATATTCCTCCAGTATTCCTGACACTATAATAAATTAAGCAATACAATAATTCTAAAATTAGTAATTATTATATCATACTTTAAATACAAAAACAAAAATCGTTCACATGATAACTGAAATCTGATACCAAACAATAAATATCTATTGAAATTAATGATATTACTGTAGTATGTTACTGTTTAGTTAAGTAGCTGAAGCATTCTATTTTGTAAAATTGTAACATATTCATTAACTTATTGCGCTAACCCTAGTACTTGCAGCTTTGCTTTCTTTCTCACTGTCGACTCATAAATTCACAAACACTAACATTTCACTTAAAGAAACTTTTAAAAACAACTGACCAAAATTATAGAACAGGGCCAGGAATACCCACAAATCTAATAACGAGCACACATGTTGTCCTGCAAACGCGCCACAAACGCATGCATTTGCATATGAGTCAATGCCATCATTTTGTGGGACCTTAAGAACAATATCCATGGGCGGAGCTTAGTGGAAGTGTCCATTACATCGCTTGTTCACAGTAAATGTATTAAAGATATATACCAGTACTCTTCTAAAATCTGGAGTGGAGCTGTATCTTCGAAATGGAGGGGGGCCCAGTGTGGAATTTTCACAGATGGGGAGACTAGACCACCTCAGCCCCACCATGGTTGAGGATGAGTTAAGAAAATTTATGATCATGGCACCTCTTGATGGCCAAAAATGGCACTCATTTTTCTTTTTTTCCATTTTTTTACAATTTTGAAAAATTAGGGGGACCCAGACTGGCTTTCCCCTGCCCCTTGAATCTGCCACTGATGCTTGTTGTCTTTAATTTCCTTTTCGACCAAAAACAACTCCACTCCCTATGCCTAATAATGAGACTTTGATGACATACATATTTATATAAAATGTTTTCTAAAAGGTATTGTCACTTATAATAAAGACAGTTTTATTAATATCGCGTCCATGACACATATACACAAATGAATAAAATTATTTAAAAAAAAAAACCTCTAAAAAATTTTCAAGCTATAGCAAATTCAATTTCCCATTTAAAAGAATCAAGCAAGTCATTAGGTTCAACATCAAAACCCTTTATGAAATGTCGAACTTAACTTACCAAAAAGAACAAGGGCAAAAACAAGCATATGCATTACGTATGTCATAATTATGGCGTTGCTTTCTGGGAACAAATTTTATAGGATTCACACTAAAAAATGTTACACCTCCTATTTGAATATTACAGTTGAACTTGCCTAAGCTGATTCTAAAATGGCATTGAAAAATTGTTTGACTTAAATGAAATTATCATTAATTAATGGAAAACAAAACACTGTAGTTCCCATTTGAATAGCACATCTCAAAAACCCTAAATAATCAGTAATGGCATTGAAAAATTGTTTGACTTAAATGAAATTATCATTAATTAATGAAAAACACAACACTGTAGTTCCCATTTGAATAGCACATCTCAAAAACCCTAAATAATCAGTAATGGCATTGAAAAATTGTTTGACTTAAATGAAATTATCATTAATTAATGGAAAACACAACACTGTAGTTCCCATTTGAATAGCACATCTCAAAAACCCTAAATAATCAGTAAGTGCCTGGGGGTTTAATCATTCGGTACAGTACACTTTCTAGTTTATCCCTGTAGCAAATATTGTACATAGCATGCAGTAATATATGTTAGGGTTTCATACTTTGAATATTTAAAAATAAACAAAACATGTCCAATATCACAATAGTGATAAAATGGAAGATAAAATGATTTCTTATCGTTAAAATTTGATAAAATAGCAAATAATTATTATGAATGTAACTTAAATACCAAAACTTGAATTATTACCCTGACTTCATTTTAAGACATGTTTACCACACAATTCAAAAACAGGATAAATTTCTTAATCTGTTTTTCACATTATATAGTTATTTTTCATGATTAACACCGCTAAAGGGTAAGAATGTTAAAATCAGTGTAGAGTACATTGCACACTACCGTATATTAAAAATACTCTAGTCACTGTCAGATGTAGATTTCATCGTCTATGCTGCACACAATAACATTGAGATGAATACAATCTTCATTAGTCTGTATACACTACTGTTTATTTAAAAATACTGATTAAAAATGGGTTATAGAATACCTTCGCGGGATAAATACTTGGTTGAATACCGGTATACATAATAATAATAATATTAATAATAATAATAATTCTTTATTTGTCCTCGTATATGTATGCCTACACACTGGGAAATTTGGGCTGGGTCCCAGCGGACCCGCGGCTGCCACAGCTCGGCGCCAACTACCCCACTTACTCTACAACATCAAACGGATACATACATGGTCTTTAACTCGCCTAACTCTCCTGAAAGGGTTACTCGAGGGGCTGAGTGTTTTTGTTATTATAAAAGACCCGAATTCAATACTCGATGTAGAGTCAGGTATTGAACCCGGGCCCTGGCGTGCAAGAGGCAGGAACCATACCAATTAGTCAAAAGCACACAATGCGATTCCGCGGAGACGCAAAGAATCCGATCAGACTGCCACCAACAATCAGCAGAGAGCGTTGTGTCGTCATGGTGGATTTGCTGACCGTTTGCCCAGCTTGAGTAGCATGCCATTCGGTACGTGATAGTAATCAGTGGTGGTTCCAGCAATTTGCCGACAGGGGGTCCGACATCTACAACAGTGGGGTCCAAACCAAGGGGCCGACAAGTGCCTTGGTCAGGGTTTTGGAATAAAATTTAGGTATGGTACTGTAGGGTTCATGGGAGAGTTTTTAGACCACAATATTAGAGACTGACAATCAAAATAACGTTATTCTGATAGGCAAAATTAACTTTTTTTTGTCCAACACGGCATCAGACAATGGAGGGGTGCAGGCCGGTCTAATTTCCCTGCCACCTCCCCACCTCCGTTTCTGGAGCCACCACTGATAGTAATGACAAAAAAAATCATTGTTATTGTTATTGTTGTTGTTGTTGTTATCCATTGAACCCCTATACATTTGGACCTTGCACAGCTACATCATACTTAGGCGGTAAATCTGCTGGCTCTGGCTGAGGGGCAGATGGCTGGACAGGGTATGCTGGATCATTTGCTACAGGGTACGGTGCACCCTGTTGAACCACTGTTAGTTCTGGATGAGAAGGATATCCTTGGTCAGGTTGTGGTGGATATGCTTGACCCGGTTGGGGTGGATATGCTTGACCTGTTTGGGGTGGATACCCTGGATTAGGTTGGGAAGGATATGCTGTTGTGGGCTCAATAGGATAAACTTGACCTGGTTGTGGTGGATAAACTTGACCTGATTGTGGTGGATAAACTTGACCTGGTTGTGGTGGATAATCTTGACCTGGTTGTGGTGGATAAACTTGACCTGGTTGTGGTGGATAACCTTGACCTTGCAGTGGATACCATTGACCTGTTTGGGGTGGGTACCCTTGATCTGGTTGGGATGGGTACCCTTGACCTGGTTGGGGTGGGTACCCTGGTTGAGCTGGATACCCCTGACCTGTTTGGGGTGGATACCCTTGACCATGTTGGTATGGATACCCTGGTTGGGTTAGATGTGGTTGACCCGGTTGCGGTATAAGTGGTTGTTGAACAGGTGGATGAACCTGGATTGGATGGTTGGCAGCAAACGGTATGGATGTTGTTGTAGTCCTCGATGTGCCATTCATTCTGCGTCTTCTTCTAAAGCAACAGACAACGACTATGATTATTACAATGATTATAACAACTATTGCCCCAAGAATTGCACCGGCACCGGCTGTGAAAATATGAAAAAATAACAATAAGCAATTGTTTTATAGTAAAAAATCTAAAGCTTTGTTTGCACTGTCAAATTTTATGTAACAAAAAAAATGTGATATGCCCATATTTGGGTATAGGGTTCTTACCAGCATTTTGAAGTGGTGGTCTGCAAAGGGGGCATAGTCGCCGAAACCCCTCCCCCCCAGGGTGAAAAAATCGTAGTTATCATTCATAGCTATATGATTCATTTGAATGTACCCATGAATCCGTGGTGTACGAAATATAAACCCAAATATAGTTAACTTTTAAAATACAAGTTTGATCAAAACAATATTTGTAAAAACAAAGAAATTTCTACTCATTATTGAACAACACACAGATATATATTTGTCTTATCTAATGTCGCAAGCATGTCCATTGTCTAGCCAGTGAGTTGTTAATCAACAACTCCTTAATAGTTGTGCAACAAAAGCATTTTGTTGGCCTACGTTGTTTTTTCCACTATCAATTGCAATATTAGTGGTGGTTGGCAGCCTGAAAATACTGGTCGGAAATGTTGAGTGCTGGACGGGCCCAACCACCGCCGACCAGCTTGGTGAGAACACGTATGTTTTCTCTCTTCAAAAAATATATTGAACAAACTTGCTCTTTAATACTATTTTATTTGTTTAATTTATTGGCATGTTTGTTAATGACCACAACAGAAAAAAGTTGCTAGCTTTGCAACTATATTGTGTTTTTTGAAAATTAATTGTAATTAATAATTGTAATTATATATTCTGAATAAAATTTTTACATTTTTTTTCCATCCTCAACGTGGAAATTTAGTGCTTGCTACTATTACACAAAATGATTATAAAATTAGTTTCTTCTGGCGAGTCAAGAGGCTGAATGATTAGTCTTGGGCATCACAATCTACAGCCTTAACAATTGCATTGCATATTTTATGATCAATAATATTTTTAATCACTTTAATCAATTATGATAGTTTAATGATATATTTCAAAAATGTAATAAAACTGTAGGTATGGCATTTGTAGATAGATGTTGTCTTTTGTTATACTATGGGTTTCTGAATTTTGGAATGATTAAATAATTTAAGGTACTTACAATTATAGGAGCACTTAAGAGCAACAAAATCATAGCCACATGTTCCGTAGTAACTTTGTGTACATTCTGAGAGGCTGGTCTCTGTTCCCAAATAACAATCAAAAGTAGAGTCATATATTTGCAGTTGCGACGCTTGCGAAGTGTCAAAACCATTGGTATATGCAGAATAATCAGATGCATAGTCATAACCAAGCTGTTTGCAGGCCGCGTCACCTTCATCTTGGTACCAATAATTATCGCAAATAGTGCGCCATTCGTAATCCACAAAAATTTCAAGGATTCCTTCACTATCAGTTCCCCCCACAAGACGTAATTCCCCATCAACTGGATCATCCTCTAAAGTAAAGAGTAAATGATAATTTATTACAGTAATGTATACTTAAAAAACAGCAGATATTATATGAATAATGAATGCTTATGAGTACAATGGGAAGAATATTTTCATGATTTGAAAGACTGACTGTTCCATTCAAAGAAACAGAGCCGAGTTGAATGGAACAGTCAACCTTCTAACTCCGGAAAATGAGAAAAGATGCGTTTCAGATCGTTTGTAACGAAAATCCACTTAAATCCAGATAATCAGCAGACAGAATTGCATCATCTAGTGCTCAAAGAGAGCAGAGATGGACTTCTTCTACCACCATTGTACAATGCAGTATGTGCTTGGCTTTTACAAAAAAGACAACAGTTGAATGTGTACGGTATCCTAAGGGTGCGTTTCTATTGCAAATTGAGATAGAAACGGTTATCTTATTATTGGTTGATTTATCGGATTAACAAGATAAGAACCGTGTCGCAACTCAATTTCTTTCAACATGAAACGGATGTGTATTTGATACCAGAATGATTAAAGGCTTAAAAATTACCCAGAATGCAAATCAATATGAAGGAAATGACTTCATAATAAAATAGTATTTTAGCTCGACTACCAAAATACAAACAAACAATGATGATTTCTCCTATATCCGAATAACAGCTAATGTTGGTTTAAAAAAAAGTGGTTTGCTAAGCATTTGCTTGAGATTGACTTACCTGATGGAATACAGCTAAGTGCAACATCTGATGTATGGTCCTGGCCACAAGATCCCCATGAATCAGTGCTAATAGTACAGTATGTAATTTTGGACAGTTCTTTAGTGCAGTCCACAGTCTGTATGTTGATGGGGTGCGATTCAGTGTTTCCAATTTGGTATAAATAACGACTTTGTCTGTATTCTTCAACACCTTTATAACCGAGTTGGCGACATACAACTTGTGCTTCATCTTTGCCCCAGCTCTCACCACACACTGTTCCCCATCGACCATCTATGTTGACTTCTAGGATCCCTCTGCTGGTTTTAATACCACCAACAAGACGCACAGAACCATAAAGAAGACTATCTGTAACAGTACAGTAAAAACCGAATGAAACCACTTCAAAAAAACATTTTAATCTTAATTATGCTCTCACAGTACACTCAGGTAGTTAAACAATTTTCTGAATATTATTTTTCATTCAGTATTACTGTATATCTGTTTAAGTATTGAATTTTTATAGATTAATAATGTTTTAGTACAGTACTAAGGGTAGTCTCAACAGTAAAATTAATTCTTACCATAAGTATAACAGCTGACCCAAACCTTCTCATTGTTATTGCAATCATGTTCACCCCAATTACGATGTGGGCACTGCCCAATGCTTTGCTCTGTGCCAACACAATCAACATCATCAAGAATAATAGCTGTGGAATCTGTATAATCTTGTCCAAAAAAATTACTTCCCCCTTCAAATCCAAGTTGCTTGCAAACCACACGAGTGCTTTCTCCGCTCCAGCTGTCATCACAAATAGAACCCCATACTCCGTCATGCTGAACCTCGACATTTCCTTCATTTGCAGACAGCCAGACGGAAACTAAACGAACTGGATTGAGATCTAGGGTTTAAAAAATAAACAAATCATCATTATTACTATATTTTCTCATATTTGATTTAGCATGCAAGTCGAAGAATAAGCATGAATGAAGAGGGTGAGAGTGAAATAATCTCACTGTTTAAAGTTGTATTGCAAAATATCATGAAAAATACAAAAAAAAAAGTGTATTTAAAAAATGTTTATCCACCTTTTTTCAGTGATCAAATCCCCTTCTTCTTATGGGTCAACCCCGGAGTGCCATACGAGTTTGTGCAGTATTTACGAATACCATTTTTTAGGTTTTCTTTTTATATAAAACTTAAACTACCCTAGGCTGACCATGGGGAAAAATTGTCAGAAACAGTTCTAGTAACTGAAAGAAAGTGGTTTATGATTTTGTTTAATATATCCAGTTTAAAAATCAGGGTACACATTTTTTAAGCTTGCTCTTTTTGGTCAATTTGCGAGTCAATATTGTTTCAATGTATTGTTCATAGTAAATTCAGTTGTTTCAGCTTTGTTTTTATACTCAATTAAATAAATAGAGACTTCATCAATTTCAGTCAATTTTATCTAAAAGCTCTGTACACAGTACCAAAATGTTATGCAACAAACTTGTGTAAATTGTCCAAATTGCATGATGGTGTCATATCACATTCAAATAAGGACATGATGATATGATAACATGACCATTATGAGCAAATCCCATTTTCACATATTTGTTACTTAAAATTTGATAGTGATACTTCCGGCATAACATGATGAACAGATGACCTACCGAACCGCAGGCTGGCTTCATTAGATGACTGACCTTGATAACGTCAGACAGGCTGTGCTTGTGGCGCTGTTTTAATATGGTGCTGGTAAGTACTTAGATTTTAGTGTCAGGTATTCAGTCATGTCATTCCTTTAGTTACTTCCTTTCATGAGGTAGAATTACAATCAAACTTCAACTTACAAAAAGGCTTGTTCAATTTTAAAATTAAATTTTTATGTTTGGTACCAATAGACTTAGAGAAATTTTGTGATGGCACCTACCATATTTGTAGAAAAGACTAAACATGGTAGTATAAATCTATGAGAAAGCAATCTTCCAATACAGAAACCTACCACCAGTGCATTCTACTCCGACATCTTCACTATGTGTACAATTATGAGGACTAGTGGATGGGCAAGCAATAAGGCGTTGTTCTTCACCAGTGCATCTGACATCATCAAGCCATATCGGCGAACTATCCCACGCTACACCAACACCAGTAAGTACTTTCACAGCATTGCCTAGGTTCAGCTCACGACAAACAACGGTGGCATCCAACATGTCAAAGTGATCGTCACAGACTGTTCCCCACTGACCGCTATACAGGTACTCGAGTCGTCCACTAACGTCAGAATTACCAACCAAACGAACAGCGCTCGATGCTAAAATAAAATTAATATCAAAATGGTTTATTAATTGTATGTGAATATATGAGCCTAGTGGTGAAGTTTTTCACTTGCAATTCAATATTAATTCAGTCCTTTGAAAAACAAATAAAATGTTGCAGATTTGGGAGACAAGACTACTGTAGTACAGAAACAACTAAAGCAGTTACTCATATAGTGCATACAGTACAGTACCTCTGCCCTCTGCCTGAATACCAAACAATACAAAGGCCGGTTTGTGTGATTCCATTATTTTCTTTTGTACTCGAGGGTAAGCAAAAAAAAAAAAAAAAAAAAAAAATGCTGTGACCTTGAACTTGTCCTTTTCTCCCCAAAATTACTAAAGCAGTTACTCATATAGTGCATACAGTACAGTACCTCTGCCCTCTGCCTGAATACCAAACAATACAAAGACTGGTTTGTGTGATTCCATTATTTTCTTTTGTACTCGAGGGTAAGCAAAAAAAAAAAAAAAAAAAAATGCTGTGACCTTGAACTTGTCCTTTTCTCCCCAAAATTTAATCATCTCTTTCTTAGACAATTATTTACTATTCCACTAAAAATTTTATGATGGTCCATTAATTGGCTTTTGCATAATCTTGCTGACATAGAGACAAACAGCGGTGATTACATAACTCACATGGCGGATGTAATATTATTCATATTTAAAATTTAAAATACTCATACTGTACATACCATGGCCTGGACTGGGGATGCACCTCCCCAACCCCAACACACCCTAATGTCAGCAAATTAATTCAACTAAGTGAGTTAAGGAACTAAAAATGACCATTAAGTTTCCATTGAAATAGAGTTCCAGCCTACACCCATGCATAGTAGTAGGTTTATATTATAGATAATAGGAAGGATTCGCACGCGTAAGGTAAGTGTGACGAATACGTCATTATTTTGATTATGCCAGCTGCTATCCGCTAAACGTGTGGACGACATGCATATCTCGCTCACTACATGTAAGTGAAAAACTCGTAAGGGAAATTTTGGATTTCTAGTAGGATCTTTGTTTGATTTTTTCACATTTTATGTATGTGTAAAAAATATATGTATCTTGGAATACGTACGTGTCATTTTTGTGCAGCAAATTACGATAGGATGCGTCTCATTTTGGGGTATCTAAACATCGGTGATTTAACCTTAGTGGTGTCAGGATTTTGTGTAGGCCAAGGCCTACTTGTAGCCAGGCACTTTTGGGTCATAAACAATACGGCCTATCACAAAATAACCAACACTTCTGGGCAACAAAGGAAGTATTTTTTCGGCTAAAATTTTTAATTTCAATTTCCAAAACCTTATAATTTATATACTAATAAAACTTTGAGAAGCATGATGAGAGAAGAGAACAGAGTATAGTAGGCCTAAGCTAAGGACCTAGGCCTAGCCTAGCTAGGCTTGAATTGCGCGCTGTGATTGCGAAAAACACAGAATGGCTATGAAGCGTTACGGATAGCTAAACATATGTGTACACGTATTCGTTCACGTGCGAAACCTCTCTAGTCATGGCACTTACCTGAGTACACAACTGTAAAAAGTAATGAACATAAAAATGCTCTGTACTGTTCCCTTGAAGTCATCTTTCTATATCACTGCAACTTTAACAGAAAAGAATAAGAAAATGAATTACAGCATTTTAACTAATAATGAAACTTGGTGCCACCTAATTATTGTGTTTGATTTTGTACTTTTACTATGTATGTATTATATTACATTTGTTAAATTTACAATGGTTCTGTTAAATTAAAATAATAAGCAATCTCATGAAAGCAAAAAAAAGAATCTTGTTTAATACTTGTTTTTATCTTTCATTACAATAATATAAATATAAGCCTAGGCCTTCTAGGCCCTAATTATTATTTACGATTTATTTATGATTATCAATTCAAAAAAGTTATTGTATGTCAAGGGAGGGGTAGGCCTACGTTCAGATAGAGATGGTCACTCACTTAAATGTTTACTGTGGGCTTTCCTTAATTATCTACATAGAGGGCATACCTACAGTATTATTATTATTATTATTAATATTATTTATATTATTAATATTATTATTATGTCATCTCTCTAAGACACGCTCGTCTAGGCCTATCTATCTATTATGATATAATTTAACTTGTGTCACATTTGTAATAAATAAATAACGATATTAAGCCTAGGCTAAGCTAGGGTAACCTAGGTAACTGGGCTACCTACACCCTAGTAATACTACACTAGGCCTAGGCTAGGCCCTGGTAGGTAGGGCTACTGAGGCCTAGTCTATCCTAGTGTAGGTAGTTTGGTTGGTTTGACGGGGGAGAATCCGGCGTTGGCTCGCCTACAAGGGCCAGGCTCCGCTACCCGGAAATTAAAACAAATAGGCCTACCTCTTAAATAGAAACTAGGCATTCATTCACCGGTACTTTGTTCAAGTTCAAGCCAGATCAGCAAAGTTTGGCATTTAGGCTAGTTTTAATGTTACTTATCCTGTTTTTGTTTGTCGAATTCCTTCAGTAAGCAGATTACTGTACGGCGATGGTACGTTGGTACGCATGAACAGGGTTAGGCCAGGCATTGCATATTCAATACCAACCTTCTTCATCATTGGTCAGAATATTCATACAATAAGACTTAATTTTGCCTGATTGCCTTCTTGTGTGTTCATGTATGAAATTATTTAATTAGGCGATTGATTAATTTTTTTCCTTGCTCTTTAATGCCATTAAATATATTTCAAGGTGAGATTGATTAATACTATCAATGACTTTATTTATTCCGATCTCATGAAAATATAACTACAATATGGCAATAACTGAAAGAATCAATTATACTGTAATGAGGGTTGGATTGTATTTGTGGGAAAAGTAGGCCTGACGTAACACATTTTGTGAGGGCACAATCCATGATGACAGTGTATAATTAGAACATGCTTATGCAATATTATTTATAGATTACGCCTATGTATACTGCATTGAAAATTTCACATCATCTTATTCATTCTAAAGCCATCGTGTTCTATGAAGAAATTAAATAGTGAGTGGATATTATGTTTTTTTCCTTTTAGTAAATATTTATTAGATATCTATGTATATTGAACATTTCACATCAACTTAGTCATCTTTTGTTTTTAAAAGCCATCATGTTCTGGAAAGAAGTTCAATAGTATATGGATAATATACTTAAGATAACAACTCAGCTCTCTGGTTAATTCTTATTTACTATTTTTGTTTATTTCGCAGTAAGTTTTAGTACCACCCATGCTATGCTGATAGGCCAATTAAATTTCGGGCAACTTGTAGCTAAGTATCTCTAATATATATCACTCACGCTGATGAAGTCCACAGGAGTGGACGAAATATTCGTGTTTATAAATTATGTTCCAAAATACGTCAACTTGACTTTTGTTTTCATTGTCATCACTTTCACCAATATATATATATATATATATATATATATATATATATATTCCAATCTGCAGACAGTACCGTTTCAATCTTGTTAGATCTCATCAGTGCAGCTCAGGATTTTTAAGAATGAAACACACCACTGACTCAAACATAGCTTGGGTCAGTCTTGTGTGACGTGGTACACTGATTATGAATACAAGAGTGCACAAACCCAATAATGAGTATATATCTTATTTTTAGCAGTCACGTTGGTCATTTTTACTCTAGTCTAGTCAATGAATTTCTGTTAAGCCCCGTCCCTTGGATATTGTAACTCAGGTCCCCAAAAACCGGCAATGTCACTTAAATTCAATTCAATTTAATAGATATTATTTTCGTAACAGTGGCACACGTTTGACAATACCCAACGGTGCATCCAATATAAGGAGAATAGACTTAAACTAGAAGTAAATTAAACTCAAATGTACAGTATATACAAAGTAAAACTTTAAGGCATGTGGCCATATCAATTACAGAGTTGCAGTCATGGGAAATATATTTCAACTAGGAAAAAGTATATATAAAATAAATAAATAAAGTAAAATAAAAACTTTTTAGGCATTTATAGCAACTTAATACAGAGCTAAAACTAATAAATAATCCATATGGGTTCATTTTTTTTTTGTGAATTTTTCCTTTAGTTAATCCAGTTGTCAATTTATTTCCTAAATTAAATTAAATTAAATTAAATTAAATTAAATTAAATTAAATCAAATCAAATCAAATCAAATTAAATTAAATTAAATTAAATTAAATTAATTGAATGAATTTATTTCCTGTGATCATATAGGTTCATATTTACTAACAAATTTAAAGGGAATACAAAAACTAATTATGTATGTCAGACATACTCGAATCGTGCGTTTATGCACGCGCCATCCCTATTATGGTTAGCCAGTTGCTAAGTTTGATTGACACTCCGGAAAATTTTAATCGCAGTAGGCCTAATGATTTCTTAATTCACCGCCATGTTTTTCAAGGTCATATCTCTATAATTTAGGACATTTTTACAGAGCCATTTTACAAACCTACAGATGACACAGGCATGCAGAAAAAAATACATTAAGATAATATGCACTGCATATTAATTCAAAGGATGGAAAACAAAAAAAATATTTTGATATGCCTAAATCTAATATTTTTCCCGGAGTAATATTATACGATAGTGTCGTAGGCCAAAGCCACTTTTATCAGCATAAACCAGCACTAGTAAACTGAACAATGTGTGTGGGCTTCAGACAAATACAACTTTTTTAAAATTTGAAATAATCTTTTTCTTTATTTTTGGCAATACAAAACACATAACTCGGAATAAAAAAAAGTCTTAGATACAGTAAAAATATTAAAATGGCAAAACAATTTACAAACACCTTTTAACTTTAATTTTAAATATTTTTAGCGAATCAAAATAAATCAAAAATAATTACTGAGCACTTCAGAAGCATATTTATATGGACTCGGCTTAATTTAATATTGTTTTTTTTTTTTTTGTTCTGTAATTAATTTTAGGCGTCTTACTACTACTACTACTTCTACTACTACTACTACTACTACTACTACTACTACTACTACTTCTACCGCCGCCGCCGCCGCCGCCACCACCACCACCGCCGCCACCACCTAAATCTAAATCCCATAAAGGAATTGGCAACCGGGACCGAAAAAGGGTCCCCAGTCTCAGAAAACAACATGAACATGGCCCCCACCTCAGCGTTACACTACTGATCAGTATTAGTGTTGTTATTCACAGCAGCGGTGGCGCCAGGATTAGCCCGACGGGGGGGGGGGGGGGGGGGGGGGCCCCCGAGCGCCAGGATTAGCCCGACGGGGGGGGGGGGCGGTGCCCCGACAAGGGGTCAGAATTCCTCGACGAAAGCAACTCGCCCCTAGAAAACCCGCCCTTGGAAACTTGCCCCATAAAAAAAATGTACATTTCCTAGACCATGCAGTCTTCAAAATGAAAATTGTAACCTTTGTTAATCAACTACATTTTCCACATACATGGAAATTTTTGAAACTTTATTTAAAAAAAACCTAAACCATAATTCAGCACTATAGACACTTTTTGACAAAAATGAAAAATTCCTACTTTATTACCCAATGAGAAGTGTTCTAATATAGACAATGGGTCGTGTCTCATATTATTTGTTATATTTTTTATTATTCATTATTTTCACTTGACTCGCATAAATAATTTTGTCCGAAGAACATTTATATGCAGTTGTGCTTCGCAGCACTTCACTTGCAATTTGCAATTTCTAGTATAATTACAGTAATTCTTAACAAAAAAAAAAGAATAAAAAAAGAAAAACTAAGAAAATTGTAGATGTAAACATTATCCCCCTGAAAAGTGGAAATCGATCAGTTTATTTGATTAATAAGTATATCTATCAGATAATAAATGTGTAATTAAAATTGCTGATTTCTTCTGGCATTTGTCCTACCACCCTGACCTGGACTGTTGTACGGCCTGATTTTACCTATTGAAACGAACAGTACCTTATTCTAATATTGACACTCCACCCAAAGTTGATGCCACTGACTCTTATTGCTTTATTGAGTATTTATCACCTGGTAGTTCTGTCCATATGATGAGAATACCTACACCCATGGTCCTCCTGCCATGAATACACTAAAAGTTTACTAAAAAATAATATAAAATAATATACCAGCCGTCTGTTTTTCAAAAATCTAACGTATTCACCGGGCTTAATTAAAAATACATTTAATAGGTTTACTAAATAATGCATAGTATATTGTACCCTGTGTATTCATAACACATGTTTAATTTAGGCCTAAATATAATAGGGGCATATTCCTAGTTTTTCATATTGCATTATATTATACAATTTTGTTCGTGTTCTTGCATTTTATTTATTCATGGAGGAATAACACATGTTTTATATAATTAGCATACTGTCATCATTTTAAAGGAGAATGCTAGGTTTTTATCTAATCTTTCATAAAATGACTAAAAAAAATAATAACTTAATCTAGACTCAAGAAAATTTTAGATGTAAAAGCATCCACCGCTGGACACCATTTCGGTTTATCTGAGTCGAAGTTCCGGGGGTTGAAATAACATTGCGATTACAAGTGAATTGTTATACTAAAATTCATCTAGCCTTCTATTCATCTAAAGGTAAAACTATAGCTTTTAAGCCAAAATTTGAATGATATGAAAGAGCGTTTTAGCTTCTTTGCCCCTACTTGATTTAACAGCATTCCTGACGACATTCGAAAGTCAGATTCATTAATTTCTTTTAAACGAAACTCAACTGAGCGTTCCTGTCTCTTGCACCCCAGGGACCGGGTTCGATAGCCGGGTCTGTGTCGAGTAGGCCTATTGAATTCGGGTCTTTTTTAACAAACAAAAAAACAAAAAAAAAAACAAAAAATAAAAAATAAACAAAAAAATAAACAAAGCAACAAACAAACAAAATTGCCAAGTTGTTTTGTTTTGTGATTTTTTCATGTAATTTTATCCTTCTTAACTTCAATGATCTGCTGTTCTGTGCATCACAAGGGACCCAGTGTTCGATTTAGAAAAATAAAATAAAATAAAATAAAATCAGATTTTGAGCATAACTCACTGAATTATTTATTGGCAGTTTTAATTATTCAGTAAATTCTTACATTTGGTGCAGTAATATAACGTACCAGATGACAAACTTAATATTAAAAACAGCCGTTTTAAAATACATTAAATACTTAATTGTTGAAATTTCGAATTAGTTTACAGTCACATTCATATTCACATGTACAATTATAGATAATTTAAAGCATGAACAATAAATGAAAATATGAAAAAGAGATGTAATGAATGAAATTGGAAGCAACGATTTTAACATGTAACACTTTTAAATAATAATATAATTACAATAATTTTTAACAAAAATAAAGCTTAAATCTAGACCTAACAACATTTTAGATGTAAAAGTATCCCCTAGAAAAAGCTGAAAAAAAGTAGAAATCAATCAGTTTAATTGATTAATAATTATATCTATCAGTTAGTAGATATGTAATAAAAAATGCTGATTTCTTCTGGGGTTTGTCCTACCACCCTGACCTGGACTGTTGTTGGGTCTGATTTGAAACCCTGTAGAAACGTGCAGTACCTTATTCTAATATTGACCCTCCACCCAAAGTTGATGCCCTTGATTGATATCGCTCTATTGAATATTTACCACCTGGTAGGTCCGTCCATATGATGAGAATACCTACCAAAAAATCTAAAGGCAGGCTCAGGTCGACACGGAACTCAACTCAACTCAACTCAACTCGTCGACATGAGCGCTCCGCGCAACTGAAAGGAACTGACCGGAACTGAGCGCCACTGAACACAACTGACCGCAACTGAAAGGAACTGACAGTCGCGCATATTTGTCGACATGAGTCAAGTTGAGTTGAGTTGAGTTCCTTTCAGTTGCCCATGTTCAACTTTTTGCGGAACTGAAAGAAACTGAAAAAAGCGCGAAAAAATGCTGATTCGGAACTCAAAGGAACTGAAAACGTTGATCCTGATATTAATCGTAATCAAGATGCATTAACTGAAAAAAGATATTATATTACAATGTTTTGTTAATGGAAGATTACTTTATTCTTTGTTTTAAAAAATATAAGCCATAGGCCAGATTTTTATTCTAACACATTAACAAATAGGCCTAGGCTAGGCCTAATAATAATAATAATAATAATAATAATAATAATAATAATAATAATAATAATAATAATAATAATAATAATAATAATAATAATGATAATACAGCATATACTTACCATATTCTAGCTAGCCTATGCTAGGCCTAAAGTGTAGAAAAAAGGCAGGCTTCCTATGCCAGGCCTACTAGACTACGTCTAACTCTACGTACGACGAGTAAAGACTTGACAACTAACTGGCATGCAGATCTCACTTTCAAAATCCATTTTTACGAATTATAAATAATCCAGTAATTCTTGGGAGTGTGCATTGTTTTTGAACAGTAGAACACTAGAAAATTTATCTAGGGCCTAGGTTTAGGTCAAGAAAAGCTAAATTCCTTTTTCAGAAAGTCCCTCTGCAGTGAAGTGTTAAATTATGAATTCTATCAAAAGTATGCTGCTGCATTCGCGTAATATTAAATTAATACATTTTTATAACAAATTTGACAGCTGATTCATGTAAACATTGTCACGTATAAAATGCATTCGTGTATACTTGTTGTTTTTGTTTTTGTTTTTTCATATAGAAAAAGACCTTTCTTGTTTTAATTGTTCCACCAGATTTTGCATTAACCCATTTCAAATAGGCCAATATGCGATACACTTTTCTAAATTAAAAAAAAGAGTAGATAAACTTCAAAAATAATTTTATTATTTTAACCACACGTTTAACCTTACAAGCATTCAAACATTTGCAGTTGATGAGATTTCGAAGAAAATGAAATCTTTAAAAACTCAATTATGTCGAATAATCAAACAGGCACCATTTGTTTCAGTTGCCGGTCGACATTTTCAAAACAAAAAAATAAAGTAGATACACTTTTTAAAATTATTACATGTCTTAATAAAAACATTACAGACATTTTGCAGTTGATGGGATTTCGCGGGGAAAATGTTTTTAGCCAATAGTTCCTTTTAGTTGCCAGTCGACATGAGCCAAGTTCCTTTCAGTTGCGTTCAGTTCCTTTCAGGTGCGCGGAGCGCTCATGTCGACGAGTTGAGTTAAGTTGAGTTCCTTTCAGTTCCGTGTAGACCTGAGCCTGCCTTAACGTATTCACCTGGCTTAATTCAAAATACATTTAATAGGGTTACTAAATAATGCATAGTATATTGTACCCTGTGTATTCATAACACATGTTTAATTTAATTAGGCCAAAATTTTAATTGTATTTCACAATACCAGTCAACTCGTATAGGCCTAAATATAATATGGGCATATTCCTTGTTTTTCGTATTGCATTATATTATATAATTTTGTTCGTGTCACGTTCTTACATTTTTTTTATTCATGGAGGAATAACACATGTTTTATTTAATTAGCATACTGTCATCATTTTAACGGAGAATGCTAGGATTTATATAGTTCTAATCTTTCATAAAATGAATAAAAAAAAACAAAAAAAAAACACTTAATCTACGCTTAAGAAAATTTTAGATGTAAAAACATCCCCTCGCTGGACGCGATTTTTTTTTCCGTACGAAACATTTACATGAAACTCCACTCGGGCCGTCTCGGCTGAATCGACCCGAAAATCTCATTGCAGAATTCAGGAGGTCAAAAGGTCATCAACAGATAAACGTCTACAGAACAACTTCTGAGAGAACGTCGCTGTCTAATTTTTAAATATACATTGATGTTACCGTGTTAATACCAATGGGTCGTTTAAAATGAATTTGATTAAGCTGCACGAGTAATGAAAAGTGTTATTTTAACTTGAGTTACATACTATGACGATTTTAATTTTTAAGTTAGGCCTGGGTTTGCATAATTGCCTAGGCCTACTAAAAACGCTTTCTGGGAAAAGCACAAAGAGTAAGGAAAAGCGCGTTTTTCTTCATCTGATCAAATGAAACAGAATGACAGTTATTTTCAAATTAAGAGAAGAGCTGAGAATAGGCAGCTCTAAAATACTGGATGCCATAAGACCTGCCAAAATGGCAAAACACCA
>NW_022732216.1:813221-823663 GCF_011630105.1 Anneissia japonica
TTATTGTAACTACTGTATACTTATTTCTCAATAGGAGCAAATGACTGGCTCAAATGGATGTGATGCAAACAGTTCCATCTGTGTGGACATGATGAAATGGACATGTCCAATCCATGGTTAGCAGAAGGTGGCGATGCTCAGAACTCTGCAGCAAGTGATTGAGGCCAAAATATTTCAAAAGAATTAAATTAAAATGATTTATCTAGTGATTTTTTTTTTCTGAAGATATACTGAAATGCCACACACTTAAGTGTTTTTTTTTGCGCATCTGGTTTATATTGCATGCCAAATTTATAATAAATAAATAAATACTGTACCAGTATTACTGTACCTGTTTCACTTGCAAAGTATCTTTATTATTATTAAATGGTATTATAATCCCATTCAATAGTAATCCTTTTGAAGCAAATATGTGACCGAGATTTAGAAAACAAATTGTGAGGATTAATTTTGAAATATGTAATGTGCGAAGTTGATAGTACAGTGAAAATGTGGCTCAATATATACAGGCACAACTATTTTAATGTATGGCTTTGTACAGTCTTGTCTAAAGTTATTCTATGAAACTGCTTATATTTTAATGCCTGGATTATGCCTATGTCTGCATGCTGATCAATTTGGTATTGGAATTTAAGACAANTCAATTTTTTTGCTATACACCATTTTTTGTTTAGTATTTTAAAATATATAGTTGAACTTGCCTATGTCATATTGAGAAATTGTTTGACCCTAACAAAATTTGACTTGCACTTACGGTAATGGAAAACACAACAATTCGGCATGTAAAATTAGATTGACTTAGAAATGATTAAGAGTATATTATTAGTCGTCTTAGGCAATTTTTAATTGCACTGCTCTATTTATCATGTGTGATTGTCTTGTATTATTTACCATAGCCAAGATTTCTTCTTTCATGATGATATTCAACATCCATATTTTTGGTGCTTCACTTAGTTATTGTTATACATACAGTAATTTCAAGACTACTGGTGTTACTAAATAAATATTTTGAAACACAATTTATCATCCTTGTACATGGCAAATAATTTATTACAAGTGTATTTTCTCACAGTTAATATAAAATTGTTTTACTGTACACAGAATAAAGCAACATTGAAGCAGTCAGGTATTAAATATATATCACTGCATTTTACACACTCTATTTATTATCAAAATATTAAATATATGGATTTATAGTTACTGTAGTTTATACCAATGTAAAGAATAGGGAAGAACAAGTTACATTTATATACTGTATTAGCTTAAAATGTTAAAATATGAGACGAGAGTGGGGAAGATACAAAAAACATTGTACTGTACTTTGCTGGCCTATCCGAATCAATAGCAACAATTTCAATTACATACTAGGTCTGGAAGGTTACACACAATTGACTGGTCCAGATATACAAAAGCTCTAGGCCTATGCGGACAAAATTTCCTTTCATGAGTGATGAAATTGTCAAAGAAACAGAGCACAGTTGTCACATGAATTTTCAAGAATGAATCTATTACATAAGATCTGTTGCATTAATGAGATTGGACTTATCAGGTATCTTCCATAACAATTTATAAATAATTACTTCCAACACAAAGTTTATTTCATCATCTTCTATAGCATCAAAAAACCCAGGCAGTCTTCACAGCTTCTGGGAACTTGTCCCTAATCGCCCACACAGTGCAAGATGGGATGACCCTTCTGTCAGATTTCTTTAGCCTGTTAAAATCCTACCACATGAAAGCCATCGATATCCATCAGCAGGCCCGTAGCCAGGGGGGTTTTTATGGTTCGGGCGAACCCCCCTTTTCTAGCTAACCCCCCTGTGTTCTAGCGAACCCCCTCGAATTTTTGAATGAGTCCCACCCGTTTTTAAATTGTAGCCTGCATTACAAGCCTACATTCATAAGATATGTCAGCTTCAGAAGTTCGGAGATTAATATTAAAACGCAATTCCTTTACGATGGCACACGTAAGGATGGCAAACATCGATAAAAACACGGCTGCCGTCTCAACTTTCACTGGCCTTTGGCTGAATGTTTGTAAGAAATGTACCAACCGGTAACGAAACCGGTCGCCGTCTACCTAGAGTAAATGGTGCCACCAAACGAAGCTAAAGTTTTGCGACTTAATCCACCAAATGCAAATAAAGTTTTGCGACTTAATCACCTAAATGTGGATTGTGTGGTTAGTAAATTCCATAGCCATACTGTCCATCGCGCACACTAAACTATGTGCTGATGGAGCATTTTGGGGAAATGGACTCTCCTTTTTTACATCCCAAACAAAATATTATTAATAAATCAACATAGTCCATCTCAGTCATCATAGCCAGGAAGGAAGTTTGTTTTAAACAGCAGACACGCTACTGAACGGAGTGCGTCAAAACGAGTGTTTGTTAATGTTTAGTGATAAAGAATCATGAAACGTTGTAGAATAATTGACTTTTTTTCGTCCGCTGTTGCAAAGAAGAAAACGACAGATAGTCCTGGTGGGTTAGTGATTTTAAAATCAATTAGCCTAGCCTAGATGTTGACTAGCTAATTGTATTTCTAAAGATGCATGTAATTCATATTTTATTCTGTAGACAATAAATATTCAGTAAGATATACTAAAAACGATTATTAATTCTGATATGTGCATCTCAGCTATTATTAATCAGTAGGCTATGTATTATGTTATAAAGTCTTAAAATAATACTTTCGAATTATGCTATATTTTGGGCTCTGACTTAATTTAACGATGGCCCTATCAGTAGTAATGGCAGTATTTGTGCTTTTTTTTAGCCATGTAGTAAAATAGTACTATTATTATGAGAGTCAAGAAGAAGTAGTAAAAGAAGAAGAAGAGGAGGAAAAAGAAGAATAGCTTTTTTTTTGTTTTATATAATAATAAACGTGTTGAGTATATTGATATTGATTATGCGATGAGCTTTTTTTTATATCTTTCGGTGTGATTTAAACATGCCAATTCTCAGAAAATAATTTCTAATTTTATTATATTACCACATTTTCATTACATAGATCTTTTTCAAAACAGGCCAATTCTTTTATAACATTATTATAGATCCATTAAACACAAAAACTGCTCTGGCTTCGGGGGAAATCTGGCCCCTCGTCGGGGCACCGCCCCCCCCCCGGGCAAATCCTGGTGCCACCTCTGGACCCCACGCCCAGAGAACCCCCCCTTGAAATGACCTGGCTACGGGCCTGATCATGTCGGCATTTCCTGTAAGAAGAGAAGTACAATAAAAAGTTTGAACAGACTAGTTTAAAAAAATCAGAGTGACTATTCTTACACCATTCAAAAATAATTAGTATTGATATTACAGTACAATATCTTTATAAGGAAGTAATCATTCTGGTACTAATCATCAATAATAATTTTTGTTGAAAATCTATATATTCTAATTAACCATCACTGTGAAAAGCCCATATTCAAATGCATTGCAAAGTAGTGTAACATAGCTGCGACCTAATTATTTTGAATAGAATTTATTACTTCATTAAAATACTTTTTTGTAATATAAAAATTAGTTTAAAAATGAAGACAATAACAATATATGTACAATAGACTATCTTGATTCTCAAACTTTTCTAATGTACAGTAATAATAATGCCCCTGTATTTTGACCATCAAAATGGCTGGACATTTGACCCTCTACTAGTGCAGGTATGGTTGTATTTCCGAGCAGAATGCCGAAAATTAGTCTTTCAAATTAAGAGAAGAGCTGAGAATAGGCAGCTCTAAAATACTGAATGTCAAAGACCTGCCAAAATGGCAGAGGGGCGGCTACAATGAATGTATAAATTAGGCCTAAGCCTAGTTATATGGTAAATAATATCTGCGGGTTCTTGATTACAAGGCTAGACCAAGTTAATAGTAATGCCGAATGATTATTATTTATTATTATTATTATTATTCATTATTATGTTATTAAAACCTACCTTAGGAACCTAGACAATGGAGAAATTAGAGAACATAAAAAAAAAAAAAAAAAAACGATTTAAGGGGAAATAGCACAAAAGATATTCCCTTGGGCAGTTATAGTTATAGGCCTAGTAAATAGGTTCTTGATTACAAGGCTTAGGCCAACGTAATAATGCTGAAATGATTATATTATTATTATTATTATTATTATTGCTATTATTTAACATTAATTACATTACAAGGATAGTTTGGCCAAGTTCAATAACACCGGAATGGTATATTTTATTTATTATTATTTAATAATATTTCTCTTATGCACTTTTTTATTTCATGCTTCAATTGTTCCCCTTTTTTCAAAATTTCAATCAACGTCATGTGAAGCGTGACTGCTGTGGTGTCAGCCTAGGACCCTAGCCTAGGGACCTAGGCCTAGTTTTGGGAGGGCCTATATGGTAGGTAGGACTTAACTCAGCCTGCTTTAGGCCTATATCATCTTTCTGTCAGCCTTTGGTGTACCTATCTACACTTTATAAAGGGGGGTACTAGCTGTTGTTGTTGTAGATATTATACTACCATTTAATAACATACAAGGTCACAGTTACACACGTACATCCCATAAATCCGTAAGATTTCATAGGCCTACCGTAGGTAAACATAGAAAGAGCAATAAATGTAAAACTCGAGCGTCACGACATTGCGAAGTGTCTGCTCTTGTTCCTCGTATCGAACTCGAGTCAATCCGAGATGGCCCGAATAAATTTTCATGCAAATGTTTCGTACGGAAAAAAAAATCGCTGCCGGGAATGGGGCTTTAAGACATACTCTGAGTCAGGTGTCGAATCTATCATAGTGTTTAATGTCATACCCATGGAAGGGTATGCAGAACTGTTTTGAAAAGTTGGGGAGACACTTGGTAAGTCCACACCCACCTCAGTTGCGGCAGAGGTGCGAAAAGTTTAGGAAATAATACCTATAGATGGCCAGAAATGACACTATAGTAAATTCATCATCATCACACCACGTCAATAAAATTCTCATGGTCTTTGATCTCAGGGATTTTCGACAACCATAGATTTTTATTATGTGTGATATACCATAGAAAATATAGCTTAAAACATTGTCTTTATACTTCAAAGCCGTGATTTTACAATGACCTCATGTCAAAAATGGTTGTGACTGAGATGAGGAAATTTGAAGAAATATTACCTCTGAATGGATGGCCGGAACACTTTTATATAGTAAATTTCATCATCACATGACTATTATATAATCAAAATTAAGGGCCAACAAATTTAACATGATCTTTTATTAGGGATATTCGGCAACCATAAAGATCTAATATCCAGGACAACTTAGGCCCAAGGGCGGTGCTAGCAGGGGTCTAGGGGAGCAAAGGACCCCCCCCCCCCGGTTGGGGAACTCTGGACCTCCCGTTTGAACCCACTTGTGGGGGAATTTCTAGCAAGGGTGCCAGTAACTTTCCAGCAAGTTCGTCAGGGATCGACGAAAGCTGTCAAATTTTAGGGATTAAAAACTGTTTAGAGCGCGAGCAGTGCCAGCATTATGTGAGAGGGGCGTTGTATACTATCGCGATTGTATGTATTGCGGTGGTAGCAACCGATATTCCCCGACAGGCCGGGCTGGTACCTTCGACATGTGTAGTACCCCCGACAGGGGTAATCTTACCTTGCATGGCTTTCTATCAAGTTATCAAATAAAGAATATCATTATCAACACAATTTTCTTCTATCAGAGAGGAGGGTGCTAAGCTTCCTTGTTGACTGGGGGTGGACCCTTGTCGGGGAGTTGGATCACCTTGTCGGGGATCTGGTCCCCCCTACGGGGAATTCCTGGCGCCACCAGTTTTTATTACACTACTAGTAGTAGGCCTATTATTATACATACAAAATTTATAAACGCTTGCAAAAGGATAAAAACCAAATTAACCGTACAATATCAACTGTATCATAAACGATATGGCATGGGATTTTATAAATCCAAAAACCAAAAAAACGTTTAATTTCTTATAATGTATAGTGAAAAAAATATCAAGTTAACATGTATTCCACTCTTGGTTTCTATTAGATTAGCGGGTGACACTGCTATCTCGTGTGTTAATACATTGGCCTATTTTAAATGCATCACGTTATTCCTAAAGCAATTCAAATGCATTTGACCAATTTTGTGACTATGTGTAATTCAAACAATATTCAAAATATAATACATCTTTCTTTTGTTTTATTAACAATTATCTTTTATTATCTTTGTTCTGATTTTATAAAGGTATCCTTTTGGTTACAACCAGTAAACACGAAGGAAAGCTATTAAATTACCACTCGCTATTTTACGAGTGGTCAAACTCATGCCCGAGGCAACAATTTTGTGTATCCGATACGAACATATTGGCGAGTTCATCAAGTAGGATTTTGTCCAGATGGTATTGTAATCATACGCAATCCAGATTGGACTTTTTTTTCTTTTTTGGACTTACCGACCACTGGTAAGACTTTCAAAAAAAAAACAAAAAAAAAAAAAAACAAAAAAAAAAACAAACTCCCGTGAGAACCACTAACTTTTCCTGACCAGACATACTTTTTAAAGCCTTTTCGAGTCCTGTTTGCCCAGTAAAAGGAAGTCAGTTTCACCTGGCCAAAAGGTACAATTGGAACAGCGCGACTACATAAAAACTTCCTGAGTCACCATCATTTTAACATGAATTTCATATGTTCCTCGGTAAGTCATAGCACGAGTCATGATAAAACTCCCAAGCCAAAAAGTCCAAGTGCGGCTACAGCAGTAAGCTTATATACATCGGAATGTTTACTATAATCTCGGTAAGATTTCTACAAAAAAAAAAAAAAAAAATCCAGTGCGAATGAGGCTTAAGACCTAAGAATACGATTCTGAGACCCTGAAAATTAAGACCCCCTAACTATGCTAGGATTTCTAGACAATAATACCTTATTTTGAAAGCCAACATCAATATGAACTGTCTAATCATAAAATCAAACACCAATATCATCTAGGCGTGCGCCTATTTCGTAATGAAAATCACCGTTTTATTTCATACACAGAGCAAACAAACAGAAACAAACCTTCTTTACAGGCTATTCGCACTATATACTGTAAAATGATGGAGGTATACCTTCATGGTATAAACGCCAATTTTAGATAAGGGCCACACAAGCCTCCAAAAAATATCTAAGTAGCGCTATGCTATGCACTGCTTAAATCAAGTAAAAATATAAAGTAGCACCAGTTTGCGACAGCCTCTAGATATTCCACTTTGAATAGCTGATTCATTGTGAAAATCTCAAAATGTCCCCAGAACGCGACTCTTAGCCAGACAGTTCTGAGTTGTCATTCAAAATTATCGAGATAAATCATGAATAATCAAGTTAACTGAGTTCCATCTGATCCTATCAACCTATAGCAAAGGCACCTATACATTAATTCTACTAATCGCCCCGGTGTAAGTTCACCTATCTCCTATGAAACCAGTGGCAGGAATGTGCTCATATCTCATATACTGGGGTTTCTATATGTCACGACCACATTCCGCTACTTTTCATTGCAGGATATTAGATAACAAAGCAAAAACCACCGAAAATCAGTACCCTTTTTTGCCATGTTTCCCGAGTCGCTTACGTCACATAAATAAATCCCCTCTATTATTACCTGTACCGCAGTTCTCAGATTAAAAAAAATATCGCGTCTGGCCCTAAAAGAAACAATTTGTTTGCATCTTCATTACGTCACCGCGCATACCTCACGTCAACAAAATATAATATGAGCAGCATTTTTCTGCAAGGACTTATATACGGAAACTTTAAGTGACCTCCCAGATGTTCAGATGACGAGATCCAGGATCTTGCGATCTGATCGTCCCTTCTAAAGGATGTACACATGTCGAGATCCAGGACCTCGTCATCTAATCATCTCTTCTAAAGGATGTAGACATGACGAGATCCAGGATCTCGTCATCTAATTATCTCTTCTAAAGGATGTACACATGACGAGATCCAGGATCTTGTCATCTAATCATCTCTTCTAAAGGATGTATACATGACGAGATCCAGGACCTCGTCATCTAATCATCTCTTCTAAAGGATGTAGACATGACGAGATCCAGGATCTCGTCATCTAATTATCTCTTCTAAAGGATGTACACATGACGAGATCCAGGATCTTGTCATCTAATCATCTCTTCTAAAGAATGTACACATAACGAGATCCAGGATCTCGTCATCTGATCATCTCTTCTAAAGGATGTACACATGGCGAGATCCAGAATCTCGTCATCTATCATCTCTTCTAAAGGACTTACACATGATGAGATCCAGGATCTCGTCATCTGATCATCTCTTCTAAAGGATGTACAAATGACAAGATCCAGGATCTCGTCATATCTATTCTAATGGATGTACACATGACAAGATCCAGGATCTTGTCATCTAATCATCTCTTCTAAAGAATTTACACATGACGAAGATCCAGGATCTCGTCATTATCATCTCTTCTAAAGGATGTACACATGACGAGATCCAGGATCTTGTCATCTTATCATCTCTTCTAAAGGATGTAGATATGGTATCAAGGATCTCGTCATTGATCACCTCTTCTAAAAGATTTAGACATGACGAGATCCGGCATCTCGTCATGTGATCATCTCTTCTGATAAATGTAGATCCAGAATTTTGTCATTTAATCTTTTCTACGGGATGTAGACATGACGAGATACAGCAATTATCTAGACATCTGGGATGGCACCTTTAAGCTTCCGTACTTATAACTAAGTCCTTGGTTCCTGTCAGTCTGGTTCCTGTATCTAACAACACGAACATGGAGGAGTATCCATTGTATACTGAATATATGACTGTAGTTCATATGCCTCAAACACATCAGTAATACATGGCATGTTTAGAAATCGATCAGGTGAACATAAACGTGCGCCTGGGCACAATTAGGCATGATAATAAAAGGTAGGCCAAGGCCTAATCATTTCGGCTAGGCCTTATAGGACTACTCCGGCACAGGCCTAGCCTAGTAGCTAGTATAGCTACAGTACCAAAGCGTCCGTAGGCCCCTCTCTCCCGAATTCGGGTCGATTTGGATCGTGTCAATATGGTTATTCTTCCGGAATGCCATACTCCGCAATGTCATGACATCAACATAGCCATAGCGACACTGAAGCTTAAATTCAGGATCAAGCCAGCTCGACCACCAATCAACACCTCGTCTTATCACCAGGGGCGGATCCAGTAATTGGGGGCAGTGGAAATTTAGGGTCAAGCCAGCTCCACCAATCGGAACCTCTTACTTAAACGGGGTGCTTTTGAAAACAGTGGAAATTGAGGGGGCGCTTATGGAAATAGATAAAAATCAAAGAGTTCTTATGGGAAATTATAAAATTCAAGAGACACTGTTTGAATTTAAAAAGGTCATATAAGGACATTATGAATGGTGGTTAGAAAAGATATCGTCCAGAAAACATGGCTCATGACAAAAACGGAGCTCTCGTCTGTCCAAGAGAAATATCCTCATTTTGATATTGACTGAAGAACAATGTGTTTCCTCTCCACTGCTCGAATCATGCTAACAACCACAGTCCCAGGATTGACTGTATTATTGACTTGCTAAAAAGAAAATCTTATGAGGGGCGCTTATTCAAATTAGAAGGGCCGCTTATTCAAACGGGGCGCTTAAGGAAATGTTCTAATTTCTAACCGCTTCAGCTGAGGCTGTAGAAGGACAGAAGGCGACATTTATCACTGCTTACGAGTCGTCTTACGGCAGCGCCACGTACAAACTCTGGCGCGGTATGATGGGGGAAACTGTTCTGTCGGATAACATTCCAGAAACAGCCATAACATATACAGAAAACGACCGCGGACGAGTTCAAAAAATGATGAAAGGAGTTGCGAACTTAATAATACAGGGTGTGAAAATCCATTTATTCTATCTGAAAGTCAAAGGTCGCGATGCCACATATAAAGAAGAAAAGGAAACTTGGGAAGACCATATCATTCAGTTAACTAACCATATATGCAAGAGGAAGACGAAAAAGTGAAAAATGCTTGGAAACAACAGTCCAGAGCCGATTTAGGTAGCAAGTTGGCTTCGTTAAATGGCAAAGGTAACAGTGAATTCGCTGACAAATTCTATGAATTTGTCAGTAAAAAATATGATTGGAGGGATTGGAACGTTGTTGCTTACAACCCAATCAGCGGGCAAGGTAATCATCGGATAAGAGCGTGCGACGGGAAACATTATTACCGAACGCATGGCAGAAATGTCATTATGGGAAGCGTTGACCAAAGCAAAGCTGCCATTAATAGAGGAACTGCCTTGAATGTGTTCAAAAATGCCCAAACCGTATCTTCGTATAGATTTTTTCTTGGCTATTTCCAGGCTCCTAGTGGAGCTACAAATGTTTTCGATTCACTGCCGACTCAATTTAGGACAGGGTGCAGTCCTTATGCGGCAGTAGGCGTCATAGATAAAGACGCAGATATTC
>NW_022732216.1:824794-833443 GCF_011630105.1 Anneissia japonica
ATATATACACAACTCTTAAAGGCTCTTCATCGGATTATTCTTTGGTGTAGATCAGGGTTAAGGATAGTCTGTAAACCTAGGCATAGAGAAAACGACTGATTACGATCCAAAAAAAGTAAAAAAAGTGTAAACAGTCAGCAGCAAAACACAGAGTCAGCAGTGCAAAACACACAGTCAGCAGTGCAAAACTCAGAGTTAGCAGTGCAAAAATCAGAGTCAGCAGTGCAAAACACAGAGTGAGCAGTGTAAAACTCTGAGTCAACAGTGGAAAACTCAAGCGGCAGTACAAAATTCAAGTAGCAGTGCAAAACTCAAAATGCCCTCTATTTTGAATGAAATTTCAGAGCTTTTTTGTACTTACAGACGGTGTCAAGTAACTGTATTTGAAAATGGATGAAATGTTGCGAACATTTTATTATATCTGCATAAACCTCAATAATAACATAATAAACTAATTTAATTTAAATTATTTAAATAATTAATTTAACAAATAATTTATTGATAATTTATATTATTTTAATATAATAAAAATCTTATCTAATTTCTAAATAATTATTAGAATATAATTGATTTAATAATTTTTTCATTAACGATTACATAACTAATAAATAAATAATTTAATAATAATATAAAACAATAACTTATTTAATAAAATTATTAATTTAATTAATAAGTTTACTGATTAGTTATTAAATAAAATAACTTATTTAATTTTTGAATAATTTATTTATTAAATAGTAAAACATTATAATTAACTATTCAATTTTTATCAACCAACTATAATTATAACTATAATTATTTATATAGTTTGGTTATATTTAATATAATATTTAAAAAAGTATTCAAAATTTAAAAACATTAGGCTATCTTACAGATATGAAGCAATTGATAAAATCAAAACTTAATCTGAATGGAACAAAAACTACAACGTCCATAAGAATATAAAGGTTTTCAACAAAGAATAAAGAGTTTTCAGAGAAGATATATACTCTTTACTGGATAAATTGACTATATTAACACACAAACATTGCAAGGAATATAACCTCGACTTACGATTTGAGGAACAAGAACTTATATACTCCAATAATTATTTCAATTTAAACGAGAAAGTTTTAATTGTACACAACGTTCGAAGCAGGCTGGCTTACCCCCCCCCCAGGTATTTTTTCCCAAAACAATCCCCCAGGACTCCCCACTCCCACCTACTTTACACCATGCATTACATAAAAAAAAAAGAATTCAAATACAAGGAATACATCAAGATTTATCATTCTTTTATATTAAATCTTTATTTAATCAATTGCACAATTAACAACAATATTTACATGAAAACTATTTACACAAATGTAGGCAGAAAAGTATTTAAATACTATAAAAAATTAATTACCGTACAAAGTAAACAATTAAAAAGCTCTAATTTCTACATAATTATTCTTTTAAAAAACCAAAATACTTTTGATTATCTATTTCAGCTTATTTAATATTGCTATCTATACAGAATAACAAGGATATTACATAATTATGCTCTTTATAAAACAGAAAATTTGAATAACTTAATCAGCGACAATTATAAACTGATATAAACAACAAAAACAGAAACAAAGCAAAGACTCGACGATGAACGAAAGATACGATAAACTCAAAATAATAAATTCAAACTTTGTTATTGTTAAGAAACTTTATAGAAAAGGGAAACACATTCATGAAACTTACGTTAACATATTTTTTATAAAAGCTAACATAGAGAAGGAAAATGCAGACATCAAGGGAGAGAAAGTTAATACCATTACTAATATTATAATTTTACTACTATGTATTGACCACTAATTGGTATTATAATGAGTACAAAACACAATTAAATTACGATAATTATATATAGGCCTACAAAAAATTAATACAATTGTAAGTTGATAGAAAACATAAAAATCAAAATTTCGTCTCTGGACATCCTTCCCAAGCCGCATAAATTAAAAAATAAAATTTCTTCTAATACAGAAAATGGGCCTATCTTAAAAGGAAGACCAATAACAAGCGCAGAGTTTTATTACTTCACCCATGTCTATAATTTTAGGAAACCATATCAATAACCTAATTTCCGGTATTAAAGAAATTTACAAAAAAATCTGATATTCCCTTCCCCATAATAAATAATTATAGACTTCATTACCAAAAAAAAAAAAAAACAATTGCACATTGAACCCACAGACAGCTTTTTTCATTACGTGGGATTTCGAAAACCTTCATACAAATTAAACAATCTAAGAAACTTCAATTCGATTAATCAAGCATGCAATTACTAAACATTAATATTAATTTTAATGCGTACCTAGTGCGTAGTGCTCGAATAGAAACATGTTGTAATAATCGTATCAAGCAGCACATCAATGAGAAATTTCTTTATTTCTCATTGATGTGCCTGTCTCTGGTATCACACCCATTTGACCACAAAGAGGATATACATTTCTAACCCCCACGGACTCGTTTTCTCATACAATTGACTATGTGCATAATTATATGCAAGTACACGCACACACACCTATACATGTTATATATACATACACATAGGCCTATGCATACATATACATATATATATATATATATTTATTTATTTATATATGTATATATATAATATATATAATATACATAACATATATATACATCACACACACACACACACACACACACACATATATATATATATATATATATTATATAATATATAGACTCACACATCCACTCACACAATGTATCATTATCAATCATACGGTTATTATATATTTTTATGGATATTTTTCTGAACAATTTTAAAGAATTTAAAAGTTATCTATTTAGATCCTTCTTTAATTTCTGTATTGTTTTTAAGGGGTGTAGGGATGATATTTGGCCATTTATTTAGGAGATCATTGCTATTAATTTTCATGTTAGTAAAATTATGATAGTAATGGTATTAACTTTCTCTTCCTTAATGTCTGTATTCATCTTTTCTACGTCAGCTAAAAAAAAAAATAACATAAGTTTCATTTTTCTATAAAGTTCCTCGACAGTAACAGTTTGAATTATTTTTTTGGAGTTTATCATATCTTCCGTTCTTCTTCGAGTCTTCACTTTGTTTTTGTTTTTGTTGTTTATCAGATTATTGTCGCTGATTAAGTTATTCAATTTTCTATGCCATTACAATCAGTATCGTTATGTGTTCTAGGCTGGTTTCTCCCTTCCCCGGACAATCCCTCACCCGACACTTTTCTCCGGACATTTCGCCCCGGACATTTTTCCCCCGTGACATTTTCCCCTCGGATTGTTCCTTGCCCCGCAGGAAAATTTCCCCGGGCTCCCCACCATTTTACATCTGATATATAATTTCAATTATACATATTAATTTATAATACATTTAATTTTTTTATTTTATTTAATTTTAAGGGATATTCCTACGACATTTATTAGTGCAATAAGATTGCAAAACTGATTGGTAAAAACTTAATTTTGCCCAAGCTCAGTATTTTTTTGCCGATTTCAGTCTTAAAATATTCTTATTTCATTCATATTTTTACACATTCTTATTTCATTCATAGTTTTACACATTTTTGAAACATACAACATTATTATTTTACAGCAGTATATTACTTTATTATATGGTACTACCATAAAACTTATTCCTCAATGGTATTCCATTGGCACTTTATTCCTCCGTGGTTACACTGCAATAGAGATGAGATTTGTTGGTTTTTCTATTTAAAAAAATAAAAACATCATTTGACATTTTACCTCAGCCTCAATTTGTTCTAATTTTGTTCTTAATTTTTAAGCAATTTTAGCCTTAGTGTTATAAAATATGTTCTTATAAAAAAAAGTGTAATATTGAGAGCTTAATGACTTACTGTATTATGCATTTCATATTGTTTTTATTTATGTTTGTATAATCATTATAATCCATGTCTTCAATAGCGTTATAATGTACTTTAGTGATAATAACGATGATGATAATATTAATAATAATAATAATAATAATAATAATGATAATAGTAATAATAATAATAATAATAATAATAATAATAATAATAATAATAATGATAATAATAGTAATAATGATAATAATAATAATATTCTGTAGGGATAATAATTTAATGATAATAATAACAATAATAAAGAATAATAAATAATTAATAACTATAATATTAAATGTAATAACCTTGTTTACTCTGCATGGATAATAATTTAATGATAATAATAACAAAACAAGAATGATAAAAATTTTTAAAAATGTAATAACTATAAAGAGCATATGTAATAACCCTTTCTATTCTATATGGATAGCATTATTAAAAAGTTGAAATAGGTAATCAAAAGTATTTTAGTTTTTTAAAAGAATAATTATGTAGAAATTAGAGCTTTGCACGTTTTTACTTTGTAAGGTAAGTAATTTCTTATTGGTGATCCGCTTCTCGAGCGGATCACCTCTTGTTATTGTCAGGATCATCATCATCATCTTCTTCTTTTTCTTATTCTTCTTTCTTTCTCCCCTTTTTTTGTTCGCAAGATATCTCGATAAATTCCCCTAATTTTACACATGCGTGTCATAATGCGCGCGTACGCGTGCGTCAAAATTTTAAAATGCTTGAAATCACTTTTTGACTAAATTAGAGCACGTTTCAGGCCATTTTCAGCATTTCAAATTTTTTTTTTTACATTTTCCACTACGCGCGCGCACTTTTAAGTGCGCAGCACGTACGGAAGCTAGAAATTACGTTTTTTTTTTTACATATTTTAGGTTCCTGACATTGTTTGTAGAAATTTCCATTCTTTTTGGTCATCTTATCGCCAATAGACAGTTTGGGCAAACAGACAATTCAAGGCAATGCTGACAAAGTTTTTTCTGAATGCAAGTGATGCAGTCAAAATTTGGCCTGACTGTCAGAACAACCTACTATTTTAAGTGCTACTGCCCTCTTATGGTAAGTCACATAATTTTTGCCCAAATGAAAAAAGCTACGAAGTCAAACTTATCCGTATACGTGTTCTGAGACGGATAAGTATGCGTATACGTTAGTTTGCCCAAACTCTCTAATAACAATGCCATACGTGCGCATCAAACATAGGGATCTTTGCGCGGATTTGTGCTGATATACAGTGAAAATATGCTAACATCAGGCCTATTTTTAATCAGTTATAGCTCCTTAGGATGAAAGGTGATCCCCAATTTTTATTACATATTCTGAAAGCACAAGAGTTGTAAATATAATTTAATAGATCATAATGGCTGATTGGTCATTGTGACGTCATCATATTGCCATCTGAATTCAACAAAACTGATTTTATCGATGACGTAATTTTTGAAAATACTCATTTGAGCGTATCTCGCTTATTCTTCGTCGATTGTCTTCCAACTTTGAGTATGTTATAGCTGAGACAATTTTCTTTCATATATGTAACATCTTTTTACATTTTGATGACGTCATCATGGTCAAATTAATTGTTTTTTCTGACCCCTCTCATTTTTCTTTTCTCAAAACGTTAATGACGTCATATCATCTTAACCATTCGTCATTTCTGAATCAAATTTAATGGGCATACACTTCAGGTCAAGGTTGAATGTCAGGTAGCTAAATTTTCCGTTGGCGCGTCTTAACGTGCGCGTACGCTTGCGTCAACATTTATATACCGTATACTTAAAATTATGCCTATTTTTAATCAGTTATAGCTCCTTATGATCGAAGGTGACCCACAATTGTTATTACATATTCTGAAAGCACATGAGTTTTAGATATGATTTTATATATCATTATGGCTGATCAGACATTATGACGTCATCATATTGCCATTTGAATTAAAAAAACATGAATTATTATTTATCACGTCTTTAATTTTAAACTCATTTAAAGGTTTCTCGCTTATTTTTGTTCGATCGTCTCCCACCTGTGAGTATGTTATAGCTGAGACAATTCTCTTTCGGAAGTGTCCCTTTATTTTTCATTTTGATCACGTCATCATGGTCAAAAAGAATGAATTTTTAGAGCCCTTTTATATCTCTTTCTTAAAAGATGTACAAAATGCCACCAGAGGGCGGCAGACTGTATTTCGACGCTATCAGACTGATATACAGGTTATATGAAGGGAAAATTCGTGTAGTATTACCAACTAACAGGCAGTTTTAAAAACACTTGACAATGTTTAATTTCGTGTACCATTACCGTCCGTCACACATAACGTGAGTGCGCGTGCGTTAAAATTTGAAAATTCTCAATATCACTTTTCAGATAATTTAAAGAACGTTTTAGGTCATTTTCAGAATTCCAAAACTTTCCATAATTTACGCGCCGTACGTTTGTTTCCACGCGCACAGCACGTTATAAAGCTGCAAATTTTGTTATATTACATATTTCGGGTTATTGACACTGATTCATATCAGGAGTCAACTCTTTGTGCCATTACTGTGCTCACGGGCGTCAAGACGTGCGCGTACGCATGCGTAAATCTTTTAAAATGCTCAAAATAACTTTAAAAAAAAAAAAAAAACTAATTACAGCATATTTTAGCACATAAAATTTTTCAATCAGCAGCACCGCGCGCGCTTTCTGGGGGTCAAAGTACAGCGGATTAGCAAACTCGTCCTCAGTGACGAGTTCAAATCTAGTTAAAATTTGCTGTTCGTCATAATATAATATCTTTTAATTTGCCACAATTAATAACAGGAGCCACTTAAGGTCTATATGGTAAGATTGACTAATTGAAGAATGCTTGTCATCGAGGGGCTCTCCGACTAACGACAAGAAGGATTAAAAAACTGCTTAAAAATAGTAAATTATTACAGTATATACTGTATAATATGAAATTTGATATAAAGTAGTGAAATCATTTTTAAAAAATCTATAAAAATAGTTACATGAAATTCAACTGCTAAAAAGGTTAAATTAAATAAAACTACAGGAGGCCGCTTTGTATTATACAATAATATCTAGGCCCTACAGAAACGCACATCGCGTTGGACACAGAACGCGTATAGCGATGGACACAGAATGGCTTATAAAATCTCAATGTCGCAACTCTTTCTATCTATGGCCGTATTCGACGGGTCGTTCTTCGTTTAACCACGCCCATCTCCGCAGTGGTAAAACCCTACTTAACGAAGACGACCAGTCGAATAGGATAGTGTGCGTCAGGGGCAGTCGCGTCATAGAATATTAAACATGTTTAATATTTCTCACGACGGCTCAAGACTGTCCCCGACGATGAATCGTACGACGCTGATGTCTGAGTTGGCCTTAACGATTGGTGTGTACTGCATAACGATTGGTATGTACTGCATACTGATTGGTATGTACTGCATAATGATTGTGAACTAAAGGCAGAGAAGACTTTCCATACTCAAGAGAGTCAATCTACGTTCACATCCGGACATCGTGAGTTGCTAAGTTTTTTGAACGCTGCTTTCACATCGCGCACGGAACACGGTTGTTCGGGTTAGGCACATACGTTCGATTGATTCGAACCAATCAAAAATCAAATCAAATCAAAATTAACATTTATTTTCGTCAAAACGTAAATTACAATATTCATTGAAATGTAACAAATAAATAACAAGCTTGTTGCTAATTGGTCCAAGAAAAAAAAAACGTACGGTACCACTTCAGGATACAAATCGATTAGAAATCGTACGAATTTGATGTGAACGGTCCTATTCTTTACCACTGAACCTATTTTTCACGATTTTTTCTCCGGACCAGAATCCGGGCGTGAAGTGAAGTAGCTTAAGGCAGGTTAAGTGGTGAAGGACAATGTTTTTATCAGTCTATATCCGTTTGATGTCTATTTTAATGGAGGGGTGGGGCTGATTATTATAAACGACTATGTGTCTATCAATCTTACCTCCCCAGGTTGTATACCGAACTTTCATAAATTGTATATTAAAAACGGAGAATTATTAAGTTTATTTTCAAATTATATAATCAATAAATTGTACATAATTTGTTAATTATATGCAACTTTTGATAAATTTATTCTTTCACTGTTTGAGTCTTACCCATGTTTGTATGCCTATTTGAGTGATTGATAAATTATATAGGCTACAATATATAATACCAACAGTATCCAGTTTTATAGATTTATATTCTTCATTTGTTATTGAGTTGGCTAATATATATATATTGAAAATAGTTAAGTGGTGAAGGACAATGTTTTTATCAGTCTATATCCGTTTGATGTCTATTTTAAGGGAGGGGTGGGGCTGATTATTATAAACGACTATGTGTCTATCTATCTTACCTCCACAGGTTGTATACCGAACTTTCATAAATTGTATATTAAAAACGGAGAATTATTAAGTTTATTTTCAAATTATATAATCAATAAATTGTACATAATTAGTTAATTATATGCAACTTTTTATAAATTTATTCTTTCACTGTTTGAGTCTTACCCATGTTTGTATGCCTATTTGAGTGATTGATAAATTATATAGGCTACAATATATAATACCAACAGTATCCAATTTTATAGATTTATATTCTTCATTTGTTATTGAGTTGGCTAATATATATATATAAATATATATATATATATATAAATATATAAGTAAGTATATAGGAGCTTAGAAGTGTCCATAGGGGTAAACTAAAACAATGAAGAGGGTTAAAAACAGTACCTTAAGGAGAAAGT
>NW_022732216.1:835046-837019 GCF_011630105.1 Anneissia japonica
TTAACCTTATAGTATTTCCCGATTGATGTGAGTTAATATTGTCTTTCTTATTATTTGTTTGCAGTTTTCGAACGTCGTTTGAAATAAACGTCATTATTATTATAAATCAACAAAGAGTGAGCCTGAGTATTTGAGTATCGACGAAACACTTACAAATTAAATTGATTTGTGAATTATTGGTCTGGCCGAAACCGGACCAGCCGGACCGCTTCCGACACCCTTGTCAGGCGCATCGGAAGATTTTTTAATTTTTTATTGGTCCGACCAAATATACATAATCATCATTGCATTAACATGACTTCTTTTTAATTAGATTTGTATTTTGTAGCTCAAAATACACACTATTCTATTATAAAAATAATTCATACTTCTACTAAGTATATCAATTAACCATTTATATTTGTCACATTGGGATTTCATAAATATTAACCAACGTAAAAATAATAGTAGTTAAACATTAATCAAAATTGCTAATTTCTTCTGGCGTTTGTCCTACCACCGTGACCGGGGACTCTTGTAGGGCCTGATTTTAACACCTGTAGAAACGTACAGTACCTATTGAAAAGTGCAGTACCTTATTCTAATATTGACCCAACCAACCAAAGTTGATGCCCCTGATTGTTACAGGGACCGGGTTCGATAGCCGGGTCTGTGTCGAGTAGGCCTATTGAATTCAGGTCTTTTTTAACCAAAAAAAAAAAAAAACAAAAACAACAAACAAGCAAAATAAAAACTAAAACTAACTTTCTACTCAACTCAGCTACTCGAATAACCCTCTCAACAGAGTTAGGTGAGTTAAGGACCATACTGTTTGTATCCGTTTGATGCATCGTGATGTGGATTTCCCGTACGATTTAAAAACCGTAACGGTACTGGGTTTGGCCTACAGGGGTTCGTGCTTCGAACAGGTCATTCCATTCATAGAAGAAGCCTTTTGATGGAAAAAGTGTACCTTAGCAAAGGTTTTCCTAGGTCGAACTAACTCTGGCTATATAAAATTGATTATAAAATTGAAAAATATTATTCTTGTTATATTGATTATTATAAACGACTATGTGGTTATCTTGCTTTCCCAGGTTGTATACCAAACTTTCATAAATTGTATTATAGAGTTAATTTTCAGTTATATAATCAATATATTGTACATAATTAGTTAATTGTATACAACTTTTGATAAATTTATTCTTTCATTGTTTGAGCCTTGCTTATTCTTGTATGCTTATTTGAGAGATTGATATATTTTATAGGCCTATAATATATAGTAGAAATGATATTATAAAAATGATTGTTGTACACTAGCCGACGTGAAAAAAGTGGAAATCGATCAGTCAGTTTAATTGATTAATATGTATATCTATCAGTTAATAAGTATCTAATCAATATTTCAGATTTCTTCTGGCGATTGTCCTACCACCCTGACCGAGACTGTTGTAGGGCCTGATTTTAACACCTGTAGAAACGTACAGTACCTATTAAAAAGTACAGTACCTTATTCTAATATTGACCCAACCAACCAAAGTTGATGCCCCTGATTCTTATTGCTCTATTGAGTATTTACTACCTGGAAGATCTGTCCATATGATGGGAATACCTACATACATGGTCCTCCTGCCATGAATAAACCAAAAGTTAACTAAATAATAATACTAAATTATATACCAGCAGTCTGTTATTCGAAAATCCAACGTATTCCTCTGGCTTAATTTTAAAAATACATTTAATAGGTTTACTAAATTATGCATAGCATATTGTCCCTGTGTATTCATAGCACATGTTTAATTTAATTAGGCCAACAATTTAATTGTATTTCACAATATCAGTCAACTCGTAACAGGCGCACATTCCTTGTTATTCATATTGCATCGTAAAATTTAATTTTGTTCGTGTTCTTGCACTTTATTTATTCATGGAGGAATAAGCATACTGCACCCTGTGTATTCTTAACACATGTTTTATTTAATTAGCATACTGTC
>NW_022732216.1:837372-855717 GCF_011630105.1 Anneissia japonica
CCTCTACACCCCGGCCTATTTCAATTTACTCTCCTGTTACTTTCAAATTTCTCCTGCTACTCAAATTCATAAATAAACCCCTGTACTGTCATCATTTTATAGCAAAATTCAAGAATTTTGTAGTTTTAATCTTTACTAAAATAGCTGGTCGTTTTTAAGGTACACATAGTAGATTTTAAAAAGTTAAAACAGTGATTTTTATTTTGCCTTTTTACTACATTACTGTTTTAACTTGTTAATATCTTAACATATTTCACGTCATTGTCAAGTTGTTTTGTTTTGTAATTTCTCGTGTAACTTTATCTTTCTTAACCAAGACTTGCACAAAGGAAAAACCAATTCCTATTTTAAAATGGACAATAAAGTGTCCTTTATTCTACTTAGGTTTACATACTTAGGTGATGTACTGGATGCAGGACTAAAGTTCTCTACATCCAGATCCAAACCGGTTAATTCTGGAATTTTGTATTTTCTCATTATAGTACAAATTTACTGGTTGATTCTTTCAGAATGTATTCAATCCACTTTCTAATGAATAGAGGGCGGTTATTCTCACAACTTCGTTCATATGTTCGGATTTTTCATGTAATTTTATTCTTTTTAACCAAGACTGTTGCAAAGGAAAAACAAACTCCTATTTTAAAATGGACTGTTTTCGACTTTAAAACGATACACGTAAACGAAATGTGAGTCTCTGGATTTGCACATTGACCGTTTATTCATAATAAACCTCTGTTAACTTTTAAAAAAAAATAGAACCTAACGTAACATCTTTGAATAAATCTTTATGGAATAGAGGTTCAAGCGTACTGCACATAAGGTTAGCCTATGTTTGATTAACATGTCGTAATGGTGACAGAACTGGTCGCTGTTATTAGTATTACAGTACCGGTATGATTACATCACATAGTTGTAATGGCCTAGATGAAAGCAACTTTATAAATTGAAGTCTAAATACATTTGAAAAAATTACAACTTACGTGATTACCCAAACTCAAATCAAATGTTCAAAATGCGCTATACTAGTATATATGGAGTGCCAAAGTACAATTCATGGAAAATAAAGTGTTTTTGGTTCTAGAATCTTTTTATAATATTATAAACATCCGTCAACTTGTAGAAATATATTAGACCTTTAGTCATTGTTATTGATATTGCATTGTATAATGTGTTCGTGTTTCTTGCACTTATTTATGAGGAAAAAAGCATCATTTCATATAATTATGGAAATAGTAAGAAATTTTGAAACATTTTTGTTTTCTGACATTTTCGCAATACACTGTCTTTCATATTATTTAAAAAACTAATTGTGATTCCTAACCTGTGTGATGACTGTTACTCTCTAAAAAGGGCTCATCAGAACCCAGTTTTGCCATTGGGAAAATGCAGTGACAGATTCGAGGGAGGTCACCAGCCCCGGCAACCTAGAGGTGCAAAATCATAACATTTTCCATCAGTCTCAACCATGATGGGGCTCAAATGGGTGGTCTGTCAAAATCTCTCCCTGGACGCATTTTTTGAATGCGTACGATAGTTTGTAGGGGGTGCGATAGCACAGTCTGCACCCCGTCCCCCCCCCCCCACATCCACTCAGCCGTATTCATATCAATTGTATCTGCTAAGTTTGCCAAAAAATCTGATGTTATTTATTTATTTTTTTTTTAAATCGAAAAATAGGTCCCTCGTGACGAAGCACAGAGCTGCTGATCATTGAGGCTGACATAAGGCTTCAATATAGCGCATGCACAGAACATTTTCTAAAAGGATGATTATGAATAATTCATTATATATTACCAAAGCTACCATACATTAAAAAAAAAATCCCCAGTGAGTTGCGAAAAGATTGGTGGCGCTGTTTCAAAATAAATATCTAATAAAATCTATATAATATAATATGTAACGTACCGTAATGTATTGAGGCTGTATTTACGTAGAGCTGGCTGAACGTTTTTCAAAGTGGGGTGGAAGGGGCCCACTAATAACATGAATGGGAATATGAACCAGGACGTGGGGGGCCAACAATTTTTTCCAAGAACCCCAAAGAGGAATTGGGGCCCGGGGCTCCTCCCCCTGGAAAATGTTGATTCCTAGATGGCGGAAAATGCACTTTCCCGTCTTTGAGCTGGTGTCTTTTACTGACTTTAAAGTCCTTCAAAATTCAAAGTTTTTTACCATTTGAAAACGGTCAGGTAAACTTTCTTATTCTTATTACAGTAAATAGACCTGTTATGTGTATGTACATAATAAACAAAATGAGTAGTTGTTCTTTGTCTCATGAATCGGCAACCCCCCTCCCAACAGAAAGAGGGAAGGGGTTCTCCCGCGGGAAATTTTGATATGGCAGGAAATGAGCTTTTCCAACTTCTGAGGTGTCTTTTTATGACTTTTATGTCAGGCGCGTCGGAAGCTATTTTTGTCGGTCCGGCCAAATATAAATAATCATCATTGCATTAACATGACTTCTTTTATTAGTTTTTTCTTTGTATCTCAAAACACGCACTATTCTATTATATCAATCATTTATACATGTACTAAATAATATATCAATTAACCATTCATGATTTATCATTATTATTTGTCACAATGGGATTTAATAAATGTTAACGTACGTACAAGTATTAGTAGTTAAACATTGCTTTAAATGTAAAAATGATATTTTAAATTTGATGTTTTACACTAGCGAACGTATTAACATACGCCTGCTTTGTACGTCGCAAAAATACTCTTAAAAATGACACGCGTTCGTCTCGAACATGGAAATAGTTCAGCTACGGGTTGTACGCACGTACATTGTGCGGCCTGGACCATGTCAGTGGGATTTTTTTTAAATAAAAAAAAGTGGAAATTGGTCAGTTTAATTGATTAGTATGTATATCCATCAGTTAATAAGTATCTAATCAAAAGTGCTGATTTCCCCTGGCGTTTGTCTTACCACCCTGACCGGAGCCGTTGTAGGGCCTGAGTTGAGCCCCATGTAAAAACGTACAGTACTTAATTCTAATATTGACTCTCCACCTTAAAGTAGATTTCCCTGATTTGTATTGCTCTATTGAGTATTTATCACCTGTTAGATCTGTCCATATGATGGGAATTCTTACATAAATGGTCCTCCTGTCATTAATAAACCGAAAGTTTACTAAATGATAATACTAAATAACATACCAGCAGTCTGTTATATGAAAATCTAACATATTCACCTGGCTTAATTCAAAAGAAATTTATTAGGTTTACTAAATAATGCATAGTATATTGTACCCTGTGTAATCATAACAGATGTTTAATTTAATTAGACCACATCTTTGTAAATGCATTTCACAATATCCAGAAACTTGTAACAATATAACAGGCACACATTATTTGTTATTCATATTGCATTATATTATATAATATAATTATGTTCGTGTTTCTTGCACTTAATTTATTCATAGAGGAATAAGCATACTGTACCAAAAAAATTCTCTGTCCTCGGGTGCAATTTTTGAACGTACGATAGGTAAAATCTCATGAATTATCCAAAGTCCCCCTTATAGGGCATATTTTGCGCATGAACTATTTCAAGTTTGTGTCAGTCTCAATGGTCAGCTACTTTGTGCATCGCAAGGGACCTAGTGTTTGTTCCATTTAAAACAAAAACTTGGTGATTCGCCTCTTGTGATTGTCAGGTCCAACATCATCTTTTTCTGTTATAGCTAACACAATTCCCTTTCATAAATTTTCTTTTTTTCTTTCATAGACTTTTTTCTATTTTGATAAAGTTATCATGGTCAAAATAAATGGGTTTTTTTACCCCCACCCTTCATCTTTCTTTTCTCAAAACTTTGACGACCAAATATCATAATAATCGATTGACATTTATAATCATATTTAATGGACATAACGCTTCAGATCAAGGATGAATGTCATGTACCTTAATTTTTCGTGTGCGCATCATAGCCTGCGCGCAAGCGTGGGTTAACATGTTTAAATGCTCACAATCATGCCTATTTCAAATCAGTTATAGCAAAGAACTTAAATAGCAGAAGAATGAGCTGCTCTGCGTATTTGTATTAAAATTGATGAAATACATCCGCCCTCCCGCGCATTGGGTATAATTTGACCATTTTACTAAGTGGAGAAAATATAGGAAACAAACGAACCAGAGCGGCGCTTTTATTATTACTATATAGCGCCGCCGCGCGGATGTGGTAAAATTGCTGTCCGTGTACCCAAAATGCCTTTTGAACGGATGTTCCACTATATTGGGAAGCTGCTCTATTTATTATCTTTGGTTATAGCTCCTTATAATGGAAGGTGACAAAACAAATATTCTGAAAGCACATGAGTTGTAGATATGATTTTATAGATTATTATGGCTGATCATCATATTGCTATCTGAATACAAAACAAGACCCTCACATGGTCCGCGCGTTCCTCCACGCTTAAATACGGTACAAACGCAAGTTATTATATTTGGATTTTTGGGCTAATAAGAATTTTTAAATAAAAAGAATGTTTATTTGTACAAAAAAAATTGAATTAAAAATTAAGATACATAAAATTGAACAAAATAGCTTCTTAAAATTGAAAAAAAAAGACATTGAATATCTATACTCGATTTGAACCTTATGTGTTTTAAAACACGTGCTTAACTGGCCGCGCCATTCATGCGACGTGCGTTATTAATGGCAATGGCAATAATGTACAGTTCTTTACTGAAACCCCTGTTTTGTTTTGCAGGTGTAGGGGACATTAGGATAAGTTTGATCACCCAGTTGGTCAAAATTGCCTTTGCGTAGGGTTTGATAATCTCCTTTACGCGTCGAAGCGAATTCAATGGCTGGTCGTTGAAGCCTGCGAAATGTACCATTGTAAAATAGGGGTATTTAGTTATGTGAATGTAGACAAAGTTGTAGGTGCAGGCTCATAGTACTTCAAAATAAACAGAAAGGTAATATTAATATTATACTTCTTTAGGTATACATTTTTTTAACATTGTAGAAATGTACCTATTACAGATGATTCTACCATGCACTTGCATTACACATTGAAAATGGTATGGTCTGATTATCAGATCTGAAACCGGAGTTTCGCCGAAGAGAATACGTGGGCCTAGCAGAATATCGTCATTTATAAACTGTCATAACTACTATATTTTTTATGTAAATACATTAAAAAATATCTATACGTTCATCTACACATGCACAAACTAAAAATCAAAATAATAATTCAAGATAATGCAATTAACATTCTAAATTTTAACTCCAAAGCTAAGCTCCTTCTGCTCGAAAATACGGTCGAATACTCTTTCGCTATTCTAAAGCATTGGCTTCTAAACTGACTTGCTTCAGGTTGATTCTTACAAAAATGAAAAGTCCGACGTCGTTTATTAACCAATCAAATTGATTTTTACATATGTTGTAGCCTATAAATAAAGCTACTTGTTGCCACAACAATGCCGAAAATCGGCCCAATATCAGCGGAGCTACTACATAAAAACTTCGGGCGGTTCGCCACATTTCTCCTAAAACCATAGGTTTTACACGGAAAAATTTGGAAAACCACGGTTACAAAATTAGAAAGTCCGACGAGATTTGGCAATCTTATGGATTATAATTAAGTTTACTATAACTGTTATTAAATTTTGAATAGAATGAAACAACAATGGCGAAAATCGGACAAGTAGAAGTAAAGTTATGAAGAGAAATGTGCGAAAACAGCTGAAAATCGACGGTTTCGAATTAAATTAAATGAATTCGCGACGATTAAACTTATCCTAATGATGTCACGTGTCATTTATTTCACAGTCACATTCATAATCACATGTGTAATTAGGGCCCTACAGAAAATTCAAAGTATGAACAAAAAATGAAAATTAGATGAAATAAATTACATTTGAAGCAACGCCTTTAACGCTTAAATAATAACTTATATAATTTTTAAAAAAAGGGAAAAAACTTAATGTAGGCTTAAACAAAATTTAGATGTAAGAGTATTCTCCGCGGGACACCATCCCGGTATTTCTGAGTTCAGGTTTCTGGGCCTGAATAACCAAGTGAAATGTTTTACTAAAATTAATCTGCCATTCTAGTCATCTAAAGCTAAAAATATTACATAAGCCCAAAACTTGAATGCTATAAAAGAGCATTTAGCTTCCTTGCCCCTACCTGATTTAACAGCCTTCTTGACGACCTTGGAAAGTCCGATTCATTTTATTCTTTTATACGAAACTAAAAATTGTATATTAAAGACGGAGAATTATAGAGTTTATTTTCAAATTATATAATCAATAAATTGTACATAATAAATGAAGTGTATACACCTTTTATTTATTCTTTCATTTTTTAAATCTTACCCATGTTTGTATGCCTAATAGAGTGATTGAATATTATTTACGTGCTAAATGTAATCATGATAAATAGGCCTAAGCTATTTATAATTAACTATAGTGAAAATTAAATTTCAAATTTGTTCCATACTTTCAATAAGCTGAATGTGCAATTTATGTTTGATTGCGTCAGAGAAAGTAGAGTTTGGCTTACAAACGATATTGAGTTGTAAATAATTGGTCAAACCACAAATGGACCAGCTGCACCGCTTCCGACGCTCTTGGTGGTAAACTCCAGTAAATCTCAGGTGAAAAATCTAGTGACTGTCAACTGTGTTAACACCTTTGAAAACACTCGCGAGTGATTGGTTGGTTGTCCAGGTGTAGGGGAGAGTGGGGTTGGTTGCATCGCGTGTTGGTTGCATCAGTCCTTATAATTCAAAAAATATAATTGGGAATAAATCGGTTGATAGGCCTGGCAATCAAGTAACGTCATTGCTCGCTGCTTGCCGAAAATCAGAGCGATAGGCTTGTGTTGAGGTATTTTCCTGAAAAACTAACCATTTTTAGGCCAGTATGTAAATTTTCGAGTTTTTAAACATTAATTATCGTTTTATTACTTTATGGTGCATGTTTAACCAAAAACCAAAGTTGAGTTACATTAGGGTAAACTATGAGATAAATACTTCTAGGCTAGGTTGTTTCATTTTTTACTGACACCCAAATGTAACCCTGTCATTGGTGTCGGGGATGGTTGCATCAGGTGATTCAACCAACCCCTCTAGGTCTAGGACTCTATATTATCATTCAGGTATCCTCAAGGCCTAAGCCTAGACCTTTTATCATGCTAGATATCAACTAGACAGTTCTCTTGTCATTATCATTGTAATTTTATGCAGATTCGCGTATAATTATTATCAACCAATAAATAATATATTTTATTAAATGTATTTCTTCACACACACCACAAACTATATAATATATAGGCCTAGGCCTAATTACTATAGAATAGAGAGCCTCTAAATACAAAATAATTGCTAGTGCTTGCCCTCGGGTTAGGCAGCATTATTATATCAAAATGTGATTATTTTTTAATTAATAAAAGGTTGATAGACCTATAGAAGAACTTTTTTTGTATTTTTATTCATTTACTAAATTACTTACATATGTAAAAATTGCAATGTATAATATAAATATTTGCTATTGCTTTTTCAGAAAATGTACAGTTTACAATTAGGGTTTCTGATCCTGCCAAGAAACCCTAACACTGAAGTGAAAACATAAAACTATTGAGCAAGTCGGTTTAAATATAAATTAATCAGGCACAAGAGTCATATGCCATAGCCTTAACCGGTATACAGTATATATTTAGTCATTCTTACTACTAGTATTAAATATGTATTTATAAACATTTTAATGTATGAATGTGTTGTCTAACTGAAACAAATAAAATGAAATAAGAGTTATTATATTATACTGGTACATGCAATTAATACAAAGAAAGTAAAAAATATATCCTTGCTGCTATTTTTATATGTACTTTGTAATATATATATATATATTAATGGATTTTTCCAATTTTTTATTGAAATTTTGGTTGAATATAAATGTCTGAATGTTCTTTAGTATTGTAAATAAACACTGTGATTGTATTATTAGAAATTTATTTGTATTTGTTATCTTTTCACACAGTGATTCAACCTACCCCTCTATGTGATTCAACCAATATCGGTGGGGAAGGTTGAATCACCCGACCATTGTTTTTAAAATGCTTCTCCATCCCATAATAATTAACATAGACCAGTGAAACGTAGTTTGCTATTCAATGGAATGTTAAAGAAGATATATTGCTAGTTTTTACTCCAAGCAATGCCCATTTTTAAAAGCTGTGGCCAAAAATGTAAAAAAATTATGCAATCAACCCCACTCTCCCCTACTTCATCGCTTTCTACCAATCAGCTGCAAGCTTCACTATCCAATCATATAAATATTTCCCAGTTTGGACTCGGTGCAGATACTATTCTCCTGATGACGATTGACGCCTAAACGTCAAGACATTCTCAACAAAAACAGTTCTTCTTAAAACGATCAGCCTGGTGTACTGCAAAAATTTAACAAGAACTTTAGAAACAATTAGCAAGTTAAGGTCAGAAGAACGGAGGGAGGCTAAGGACACATTCTGAGGAAAGAGATCAAATATGTAAGTGGCTGCTGAAGTCTGTTGGTTTTCATTCTGTTTAAATGTCCGAATGTAGTCTTTTTTGTTTAACCTTTTCTATTATGTCCTTGTGAATGTGTAATGTTTGTGAATGTTATTTAATTTATTTATTTTTATTAACGTTGAAGAAAATATAAACACGTCTTTTCAATATTAAGTTGAAATATAGTTAGTGTTTTCACGTAAAATCAACGTTTACAAATATTATATTTTATTTTTTTTATTTTTTTACCCAACACTATTTTTACATTGAATTTACTTTTAAAATCTGGTTGAGATATTACCATTACAATTAAAACATGTTCTCAACATTTTATACATTTTTTTTTATTGCAATGTATAATCAGTGTTGAAAATGTGTTCTGGTTTTCAACCAAGTACTGATTGTTATCTCAACAATAATAAACGTTTAAAACTTGTTTATATTTATAAATTTTGGTAACAATATACAATCTACATCTGGTTAATAGAAAATTGAAATATAGTTTGTAGTTTAACGTATAATCAGCCTATGTGGAAGAAGGGTAGAAATGAACTTAAAATTATTGTCACATTTATGTTATTATGTTAAGTTATGTAAACGATCACGCAATAAAAAGAGGTTCTTCAAAGCAAAAACAAAACAAAAACGAAACGAAGTACACAAAACTGGCGCATCTTTAAATACATACTGTGACTGGATTGGTTTTCTACAAACCAATGAGGAATTTTAAAAAAATGTTATAAATGTTATTTCTTCTGTCACTTTGCAATATCAAGCACAATAAGCGATTCATTATAATTGATATAATTATTTGCTAAGATAATTTTACATGCCCTTTTGTGGGCATGCTCAATGGCCCTAGATTGATCAACCATGAATGATCCCCTTCCTACGGCTGAAGGACGCCAAGGACCACGGTTGAGTCCAGGGGAAAAGCCCCCTGGGAGGTAGCTCACTCTGAAAGTTTAAAGTGGATAAAGTGCAATAGACGCTTTATAAATAATTTTAGTACACTAAAATTATAACCATAGGAATAAACGAAATTCAAAAGAGAGAGACTTTCACAGACAGGGTCCACCCACCTCATCCCCATTATAGTTGGGGGCTGAACATGATCACATCCTGAGAACAAATGTATGCATTTTACTCAGCACTCACTTAATACATACTCTGAGTCAGGTGTCGACTCTATCATAGTGTTTAATTTCATACCCAGGGAAGGCCGCAGAACTGTTTTGAAAGGTTGGAGAGACACTTGGTAAGTCCACACCCACCTCAGTTGCGGCAGAGGTGCGAAAATTTCAGGAAATAGTACCTATAGATGGCCAGAAATGACACTATAGTAAATTCATCATCATCACACCACGTCAATAAAAATTCTCATGGTCTTTGATCTCAGGGATTTTCGACAACCATAGATCTTTAATATGTGTGATATAACAAAGAAAATATAGCTTAAAAACATTGTCTTTATACTTCAAAGCCTTGATTTTACAATGACCTCATGTCAAAAATGGTTGTGGCTGAGATGAGGAAATTTGAAGAAATAGTACCCCTGAATGGATGGCCGGAACACTTTTATATAGTAAATTTCATCATCACATCACTATTATAGTCAAAATTAAGAGTCAACAAATTTCACATGATCTTTTATTAGGGATTTTTGGCAACCATAAAGATCTAATATCCAGGACAACTTAGGCCCAAGGGCGGTGCTAGCAGGGGTCTAGGGGAGCAAAGGACCCCCCCCCCCCGGCTCTCCCGTGAGAACCACTAACTTTTCCTGACCGGACTTACTTTTTAAAGCCTTTTCGAGTCCTGTTTGCCCTGTAAAAGGAAGTCAGTTTCACCTGGTCAAAAGGTACAATTGGAACAGCGCGACTACGTGAGTCACCATCATTAAATGAAATTAAATACAAATTTTAACATGATTTTCAGATGTTCCTCGGTAAGTCATAGCACGAGTCATGATAAAACTCTCAAGCCAAAAAGTCCAAGTGCGGCTACAGCAGTAAGCTTATACATTAGAATGTTTACCATAATATCGGTAAGATTTCTACCAAAAAAAAAAAAAATCCAGTTCGAATGAGGCTTAAGACTTAAGAATACGATTCTGAGACCCTGAAAATTATAACCCCCCTAACTAACTATGCTAAGATTTTTGACAATAATACCTTAATTTGAAAGCCAACATCAATATGAACTGTCTAATCATAAAATCAAACACCAGTGTCATCTAGGCGCGCGCCTATTTCGTAATGAAAAACACCGTTTTATTTCATACACAGAGTAAACAAACAGAAACAAACCATCTTTACAGGCTATTAGCACTATATACTGTATAAAGATGGAGGTATTTACCTTCATGGTATAAACGCCAATTTTAAATAAGGGCCACACAAGCCTCCAAAAAATATCTAAGTAGCGCTATGCTATGCACTGCTTAAATCAAGTAAAACTATAAAGTAGCACCAGTTTGCGACAGCCTCTGTCCATTTTGAATAGCTGATTCACTGTGCAAATCTCAAAAAGTCCCCAGAACGCGACTCTTAGGCAGAGAGTTCTGAGTTGTCATTCAAAATTATCGAGATAAATACATGAATAATCAAGTTAATATAAATTAGTTTCATCTGATCCTATTAACCTATAGCCCAGGCACCTACACATTAATTCTACTAATCGCCCCGGTGTAAGTTCACCTATCTCCTCTGAAACCAGTGGTAGGAATGTGCTCATATCTCATATACTGGGATTTCTATATGTCACGACCACATTCCGCTACTTTTCATGGCAGGATATTGGATAACAAAGCAAAGACAGCCAAAACCACCGAAAATCAGTACCTTTTTTGCCATGTTTCTCGAGTCGCTTACGTCACATAAATAAGTCCCCTCTGTTAAACTGTACCGCAGTTCTCAGATTAAAAAAATATCGCGTCTGGCCCTAAAAGAAACAGTTTGTTTCCATCTTCATTACGTCACCGCGCATGCCTCACATCAACAAAATATAATATGAGCAGCATTTTTCTGCAAGGACTTATATACGGAAGCTTTAAGTGAGCTCCCAGATGTTCAGATGACGAGATCCAGGATCTTGCGATCTGATCATCTCTTCTAAAGGATGTACACATGTCGAGATCCAGGAGCTCGTCATCTAATCATCTCTTCTAAAGGATGTAGACATAAGGAGATCCAGCATCTCGTCATCTAATCATCTCTTCTAAAGGATGTACACATAACGAGATCCAGGAACTCGTCATCTGATCATCTCTTCTAAAGGATGTACACACGACGAGATCGAGGATCTCGTCATCTAATCATCTCTTCTAAAGGACTTATACATGATGAGATCCTGGATCTCGTCATCTGATCATCTCTTCTAAAGGATGTACACATGACGAGATCCAGGATCTCGTCATATCTATTCTAAAGGATGTACACATGACAAGATCCATGATCTCGTCATCTGATCATCTCTTCTAAAGGATGTACACATGACGAGATCCAGGATGTCGTCATATCTACTCTAAAGGATGTACACATGACAAGATCCAGGATCTTGTCATCTAATCATCTCTTCTAAAGAATTTATACATGACGAAGATCCAGGATCTCGTCATTATCATCTCTTCTGAAGGATGTACACATGACGAGATCCAGGATCTTGTCATCTTATCATCTCTTCTAAAAGATGTAGACATGAGATCAAGGATCTCGTCATCTGATCACCTCTTCTAAAAGATTTAGACATGATCATCTCTTCTGATAAATATAGACATGACGAGATCCAGAATTTTGTCATTTAATCTTTTCTACGGGATGTAGACATGACGAGATACAGTAATTATCAAGACATCTGGGATGGCACCTTTAAGCTTCCGTACTTATAACTAAGTCCTTGGTTCCTGTATCTGATTCTAACGACACGAACATGGAAGAGTATCCATTTTAAATTGAATAATTATTATATTACTCTAGTTTATATGTCTCAAACACATCAGTAATACATGGCATGTTTAGAAATCGATCAGGTGAACATAAACGTACGCCTGGGCACAATAAGGCATGATAATGAAAGGTAGGCCAAGGCCCAATCATTTCGGCTAGGCCCTATAGGACTACTCCGGCACAGGCCTAGCCAAGTAGCTAGTATAGCTACAATACCAAAGCGTCCGTGGGCCCCTCTCTCTCGAATTCGGGTCGATTTGGATCGTGTCAATGTGGGTATTCTTCCGCAATGCCATAGTGCATGACATAAACATAGCCATAGCGACACTGAAGTTTAAATTTAGGATCAAGCCAGCTCGAACACCAATCAGCACCTGTCTTATCACTAGGGGCGGATCCAGTAATTGGGGGTAGTGGAAATTTAGGGTCAAGCCAGCTCCACCAATCGGAACCTCTTATTTAAACGGGGTGCTTCTGAAAACAGTGGAAATTGAGGGGGCTCTTATGGAAACACTGTTTGAATGAAAAAAGATCATATAAGGACATTATAAATGGTGGTTAGAAAAGATAATCGTCCAGAAAGCATGGCTCATGACAAAAACGGATCCCTCGTCTGTCCAAGAGAAATATCCTCATTTTGATATTGACCGAAGAACAATGTGTTTCCTCTTAATCATGCTAACAACCACAGTCCCAGGATTGATTGTATTATTGACTTGCTAAAAAGAAAATCTTATGAGGGGGCGCTTATTCAAATTAGAAGGGCCGCTTATTCCTACGGGGCGCTTAAGGAAATGTTCATGTTATGAGGGGCGGTTATTCAAACGTGGCGCTTATTCGCGCAAGTACGGTAATTGTTTCTATCTGATCTGATAGCGAAAATATATTGTAACAGTATAATCTGAGATTATACAACCCCGCCCTGCTTTCGCGCCACATCATTGTAAATAGTCGATGCGCTCGATCCGTTGTTTGCTGTTGCATTATAGGAGTATAATATTAATAGCTATTATGATATCAGGTGAAATGTAGCCGAGCTGTAACGGTGCACATTCTGTGTGTAAAGTTAATCGAACGTATGGGATTCATGTCATACTATTATTTTATTTTTATTGTTTTGTTATTTTTATTAGTTGTGCATCTTATTGGATAATTTTTTTCATATTTCATTATTTATAACATTTTTTTTAAAATTGGGACAGCAGCTAAATCCATTTATTCTATCAGAAAGCCAAAGGTCGAGATGCCACATATGAAGAAGAAAAGGAAACTTTGGAAGACCATATCATTCAGCTAACTATATGCAAGTGGAAGACCAAAAAGTGAAAAATGCTTGGAAAAAACAGTCCCAAGCCGATTTAATTAGCAATTTGGTTTCGTTAAATGGCAAGAGTAACAGTGATTTCGCTGACAAATTCTATGACTTTATCAGTAAAAAATATGATTGGAAGGATTGGAACATTGTTGTTTACAACCCAATCAGCGGGCAAGACAATCATCGGATTAGAGTGTGCAACAACGGAAAACATTATGTCCGAACGCATGGTAGAAATGTCGTTATGGGAAGCGTTGACCAAAGCAAAGCTGCCATTAATAGAGGAACCGCCTTGGATGTGTTCAGAAAGGCCGAACCGTAACTACGTATACATATTTATTTAGCTATCACCAGCGTCCTAGTGGAGCTATAAATGTTTTTGATTCACTGCCGACTCAATTTAGGACAGGGTGCAGTCCTTAAGCGGCAGTAGGCGTCATAGATAAACACGCAGGTATTCAATACCGGGCCCCATTTAGGCGCCTTGTTAACAGAACCAATGGAGAATACAAGCTTCATGCGTTTGGTTAAATAAGTGACAGACTATCTTACGATAAACGGTTATGATTTCTGTTAATGCTTTTTTTTCACATAAAGTGTTTGTGGTAGTTATGGTGTTTGGTAATTTCTAAGGTAAATCAAATTAATTGACAAACATTTGATAAACTTTTAAACTTTCCAAGATGTGTATGATTTCAAAGATTATATATATAATGCACATCTAGCTTAAATTATCTACAAGCATCATTAGCAAATAGATATCTTTTGATTGCAAAAATGCTTCATATCAGCTATTTTAAGTATTTTAATTTAAGTTTATGGACTGATATAGGAGTTATATTTAATAATTAATACTTTTGATTCCTAATATGCTTAATATCATCTATTTTGAAATACCTGAATTTGAGTCTGTTGCTACAATAATAGCCTATACCTGCTATATTTGATACCTGATATTTCTTATTCGATATACGCTTCATATCATTCAGCTATTTTTAAATTTCTGATCATAAGTATATTATATACACTGATATAGCTTTCATATTCGATAGTTGATATTTTGGGTTTTGAATGCTTTATTTCTGGTAGGCCAATATCAAAACATGGATGTATACTAATATGAGAAATACCTTCCATTAGTTGCGGAGGCACACTGATTTAGCTGTGATTTTTTATTTTTACACGAAAGGGCGTCGAATGAGTGCAACATTACAAAGATAGAACCTGACAGATTTAGTTATGTAACTGATATGTTTCTGCAAGTTAAGAGATTCATCCAGTTTGACCATTCAAAGCAAAATAAAACACAGTATCAAGGGTCACTGAACTGTAATAAGAATAAGATAAATTTATGCCATCTTTCTTATATAGTTATTATTATTGACATTTATAAAATACTGACTGAAATCTGACAAAAGATAAAAAATGCAGTTATACGATTCGTCAGGTTGTGGTTCATTGCTTGCTAATAAAGGCCTACACAGAATGTCGGTACCATTATTTTTTAGTTAAATTATTCAATTCACTATAAAGGTAAGCTGTTATTAAAGAGACGAAACAAGAACGTATAGAAATAAAGCCTACACACATTGTGAAGCGCACGTCTGAACGAAAGCAAACAGAACACGTAAAATCCTGCAGTAGATTTACACTTGTACTATATATACACAACTCTTAAAGACTCTTCATCGGATTATTCTTTGGTGTAGATCACGGTTAAGAATAGTCTGTAAACCTAGGCATAGAGAAAACGACTGATTACGATCCAAAAAAAGTAAAAAAAAGTGTAAACAGTCAGCAGCAAAACACAGAGTCAGCAGTGCAAAACACAATCAGCAGTGCAAAACACAGAGTCAGCAGTGCAAAACACAAAGTCAGCAGTGCAAAACACAGAATCAGCAGTGCAAAACTCAGAGTTCGCATTGCAAACACAAAGTCAGCAGTGCAAAACTCAGAGTCCGCACTGCAAAAATCAGAGTCAGCAGTGCAAAACACACAGTCAGCAGTGCAAAACACACAGTCAGCAGTGCAAAAATCAGAATCAGCAGTGCAAAACACAGAGTGAGCTGTGTAAAACTCAAGCGGCAGTACAAAATTCAAGTAGCAGTGCAAAAATCAAAATGCCCTCTATTTTGAATGAAATTTCACGGCTTTTTTTGGCCGTGTACTTACACATGGTGTCAAGTAACTGTATTTGAAAATGGACGAAATGTTGCGAACATTTTATTATATCTGTATAAACCTGAATAATAACATAATAAACTAATTTAATTTAAAGTATAAATAATTAATTTAACAAATATTTTACTGATAATTTATATTATTTTAATATAATAAAAATCTTATCTAATTTCTAAATAATTATTAGAATATAATTGATTAATAATTTTTTCATTAACGATTACATAACTAATAAATAAATAATTTAATAATAATATAAAACAATAACTTATTTAATAAAATTATTAATTTAATTAATAATTTTACTGATTATTTATTAAATAAAATTTATTTTATTTAATTTTTGAATAATTTATTTATGTAAAACATTTTAATTAACTAATCAATTTTATCAACCAACTATAATTATAACTATAATTATTTATATAGTTTTATGATATTTAATATAATATTAAAAGAGTATTCAAAAGTTAAAAACATTAGGCTATCTTACGGATATGAAGCAGTTGATAAAATCGAAACTTAATCTGAATAGAACAAGAACTACAACGTCCATAAGAATATAAAGCTTTTCAACAAAGAATCTAGAGTTTTCAGAGGAGATATATACTCTTTACTGGATAAATTGAAAATATTATCACACAAACATTGCAGGGAATATAACGTCGACTTACGATTTGAGGAACAAGAACTTATATACTCCAATAATTATTTCAATTTAAACGAGAAAGTTTTAATTGAACAACGTTCGAAGCAGGCTGACTTACCCCCAGATACTTTCCCCCGGTATTTTTTCCCAAAACAATCCCCCCGGACTCCCCCCACCTACTTTACACCATGCATTACATAAAAAAAAGAATTCAAATACAAGGAATACATCAAGATTTATCATTCTTTTATAGTAAATCTTTTTTTAATCAATTGCACAATTAACAACAATATTTACATAGAAACTATTTATACAAATGTAGGCAGAAAAGTATCTAAATAATATAAAAAATTAATTACCGTACAAAGTAAAACATTACAAAGCTCAAATTTCTACATAATTATTCTTTTAAAAAACCAAAATACTTTTGATCATCTATTAAAAAAATATTTTAATTTAAGCGAGAGACAGAAAATTTGAATAGCTTAATCAGCGACAATTATAAACTGATATAAACAACAAAAACAGAAACAAAGCAAAGACTCGAAGATGAACGAAAGATACGATAAACTCAAAACAATAAATTCAAACTTTGTTATTGTTAAGAAACTTTATAGAAAAGGGAAACACATTAATGAAACTTACGTTAAAATATTTTTTTTTTATAAAAGCTAACATAGAGAAGGAAAATGCAGACATCAAGGGAGAGAAAGTTAATACCATTGCTAATATCATAATTTTACTACTATGTATTGATTCCATTATTGGTATTATAATGAGAACAAAACACAATTAAATTACGATAATTATATATAGGCCTACAAAAAATTAATACAATCGTAAGTGGATAGAAAACATAAAAATCAAAATTTCGTCTCTGGACATCCTTCCCAAGCCGCATAAACTAAAAAAAATAAAATTTCTCCTATTACAGAAAATAGGCCTATCTTAAAAGGAAGACCAATAACAAGCGCAGAGTTGGATTACTTCACCCATGTCTATAATTTTAGGAAACCATATCAATAACCTAATTTCCGGTATTAAAGAAATTTACAAAAAAATCTGATATTCCCTTCCCTATAATAAATAATCATATTGACTTCAATACCAAAACAAAAAATTGCACATTGAACCCACAGACAGAGATTTTTTCATTAAGTGGGATTTCGAAACCTTTGTACAACTTAAACAATCCAAGAAACTTCAATTCGATTAATCAAGCATGCAATTACTTAACATTAATATTAATTTTACTGCGTACCTAGTGCGTAGTGCTCGAATAGAAACATGTTGTAATAATCGTATCAAGCAGCACATCAATGAGAAATTTCTTTATTTCTCATTGATGTGCTGCTTGATACGATTATTACAACATGTTATAATAATCATATCAAGCAGCACATCAATGAGAAATTTCTTTATTTCTGCTGTCATGAAAAAAGTGTCTTGTGGGTACGAACCTGCAAAACTTTTGCTAACGAGACGAGTATCACCAAGGTAATTCAACAAAAGGACGCACATCTCGGGACATCAAAGGCTATGTTCAGACACAACGACTTACGCTAGCGTAACGTTAATCGAGTGGTGTGAACTTGTGCGCGGCGTAGCGAACGCCAATATTATCGCGCAATCACTGGCGTACGGTAATCCAGCAACAGACCCCAGATTAGCGTACGCCACTGATTTACGACAGTCACGCATCGGTGATTTTGAACTCAGCCAAGATTTGACCAATCAAAATAAACCTA
>NW_022732216.1:855882-872313 GCF_011630105.1 Anneissia japonica
CACTCACACAATGCATCATTATCAATCATACGGTTATTATATATTTTTATGGATATTTTTCTGAACAATTTTAAAGAATTTAAAAGGTCTCTATTTAGATCCTTCTTAATTTCTGTATTGTTTTTAAGGGGTGTAGGGATGATATTTGGCCCTTTATATAGGATATCATTGAGTTGGCTATTAATTTTCATGTTAGTAAAATTATGATAGTAATGGTATTAACTTTCTCTTCCTTGATGTCTGTATTCATCTTTTCTACGTCAGCTAAAAAAAAATAACATAAGTTTCATTTTTCTATAAAGTTCCTCGACAATAACAGTTTGAATTATTTTTTTGAGTTTACCATATCTTCCGTTCTTCTTCGAGTCTTCACTTTGTTTTTGTTGTTTATCAGATTATTGTCGCTGATTAAGTTATTCAATTTTCTATGCCATTACAATCAGTATCGTTATGTGTTCTAGGCTGGTTTCTCCCTTCCCCGGACAATCCCCCACCCGACACTTTTCCACGGACATTTCGCCCCGGACATTTTCCCCTCGGATTGTTCCTTGGCCCACAGGAAAATTTCCCCGGGATCCCCACCATTTTACATCTGATATATAATTTCACTTATACATATTAATTTATAATACATTTAATTTTTTTATTTTATTTAATTTTAAGGGATATTCCTACGATATTTATTAGTGCAATAAGATTGCAAAACTGATTGGTAAAAACTTAATTTTGCCCAGGCTCAGTATTTTTTTTGCCGATTTCAGTCTTAAAATATTCTTATTTCATTCATACTTTTACACATTCTTATTTCATTCATAGTTTTACACATTTTTGAAACATACAACATTATTATTTTACAGCAGTATATTACTTTATTATATGGTACTACCATTAAACTTATTCCTCAATGGTATTCCATTGGCACTTTATTCCTCCGTGGTTACACTGCAATAAGGATGAGATTTGTTGGTTTTTCTATTTAAAAAAAAATAAAAACCTCATTTGACATTTTACCTCAGCCTCAATTTGTTCTAATTTTGTTCTTAATTTTTAACCAATTTTAGCCTTAGTGTATAAAATATGTTCTTATAAAAAAAGTGTAATATTAAGAGCTTAATAGCTTACTGTATTATGCATTTCATATTGTTTCTTATGTTTGTATAATCATTATAATCCATGTCTTTAATAGCGTTATAAAGTACTTTAGTGAAAAAAACGATGATGATAATAATAATAATAATAATACCAATAATGATAATAATAGTAATAATGATAATAATAATAATAATAATATTCTGTAGGGATAATAATTTAATGATAATAATAACAATAATAAGAATTATAAATAATTAATAACTATAAGATTAAATGTAATAACCTTGTTTACTCTGCATGGATAATAATTTAATGATAATAATAACAATAACAAGAATGATAAAAATTTTAAAAAAATAAATAACTATAAAGAGCATATGTAATAACCCTTTCTATTCTATATGGATAGCATTATTAAATAAGTTGAAATAAATAATCAAAAGTATTTTAGTTTTTTAAAAGAAATAATCATGTAGAAATTAGAGCTTTGCGCGTTTTTTACTTTGTAAGGTAATTAATTTCTTATATTATTTAGGTACTTTGCTGCCGCCTGCGAATTTTTTTTTCATGGACGTTTGAGGCAGGAGAGATTGGTGGCGCTATAAATTAAAATATCACCTTCCTGATTCGGCAATAAATCATGAATATTTATTGTACTTTTCTTATTGTCAGAGCGGTTTCTATACAGTAAGTGCTGATGACATGTGATGCGATGGTAAGGATGAAGAGTGTTGAACGCCACAGATTTAGCTCTCCATTTATTCTGAAATACATAGGCCTATTTTTGAAATGAATAACGATTAGGCTATAATTACAAAACAATATTGTATACAAGGCCTAGGCCGTATTTTTTAGGAATGTATCTCAGTCACGCATACCAAAATATAAATACTTTTAAGTTGTAGGCCTACGAAATGTATTTAGGCCTACTTGACGTATGCAGTAAAGTACAGTATTAATAAGCACAGTAATTGGTGATCCGCTTCCCCAGCGGAACAACTCTTGTTATTGTCAGAGATCTTTTTTTTTATTTTTTTTTTTATTCTACATTTTTGTCAAATACCTGTTAGCACAATATCTCAAAATTGCCGTGAGATACGCACATGTGCGCTTTAAGGAACATTTGGCTTGGCCTGGAATAGTCACAATAAGGTTTTCAATGTGTTCAGTCACGCGTGACGTCATCTACGCGCAATTTTGTGTTTTTACATTATCGATCATATCATCCTAACTAATTGTCATTTCTCATTCATATTTAGTAGGCATAAACTTTAGGTCAAGGTGGAATACCACGTACCAAAATATTTTGCGTGCGCTTGTTAATATCTTAACGTATTTCTCGACAATGCCAAGTTGTTTTGTCTTGTGATTTTTGATGTAATTTTATCCTTTTTAACACAGATTGTTGCAAAGGAAAAACTATTTTTTATTTTAACGTGGACAATAAAGTGTTCTTGAATCTAGAAACTTTTTTTTATAGGTATTTGACAACGTCTGTCAACTTGTATAAATATAGTCCAATACGCTATTCACTCAACAGACCCAAACCAACATGTAATCCAACAGGCACAGCATACAATTATTATTATTATTATTATTATTATTATTATTATTATTATTATTATTATTATTATTTGTTCCTCGGTGTTGCAAATTTAAAATGTGTGGGGATGTTATTATTTGCTACAAGATTTCTCAACATTCTGATAAGTTCCAACTAACAGAATTAACTAGCTGGGTAATACTTGTGGTGCCTCCTGGTATCCTTATGCAACACCTTTCTTTTATCTGTTTCTTATATTCTTTGCAGAATTTTGAGCAATTTCCAATTCATAATTTTATACTCTTTGAGGGATCATAGTTTGCTTGACAAAAAGCAATGATAAACGAAACCCTGTGAATCAACTGGTGGCATCTAACAAATCATATAGTTTCTTAAAATTCATATATCATTGTATATTTATTTTTTGTAAATAAAAAGCATGACTAACAAGATGACTCCTAGTGTGTGGTTTAATCCAGATTTGTGTTGTAATGTATGTTTTTGATCACATGTATCAAATTGCCATTATCATTTTTTTTAATTTGTAAAGATAATATAATACAAGTTTTTCTGATTTTAAATTAAAGAAATTTAAATAATTATACTTTTTAACTCTACACCAGAACCCACACGTAGAAAGAAAATGAACCACCATGAGTAGTACTGTACCACAAATCCTATTGTATAGGATTTGTGGTAGCACACACACCCGCACTCACGCATTCTAAGCCTAGGCCGGATAACAGAAAACCGTATCCTCTGCCTAAAAGCTAGGCCATGGGTAAAATGTAGAAAAGTCAACAAGATTGAAGGGCAAATTTCTCAAATTTCATCCACTACAATGTTTTCCCTTTTGAAATAGTAAAATAACATCTAATAAGAAAGTATGCAAAAAAACTAGACCTCTAAATGTTGGATATCATGTGTTGAGAGACCCGATCTTATGTGGTGGCGCCGTTTGTTTATTTCGACGCCATGGCCTTTTTCACGTTGCGGTAGTCATCTTCAATCGATGACAAACAGTGCTGGGCAGCGAAGCGTAACCAATAGAAATAACATAGCGTTTCGTTAGGTCATGTTACTTAAAAAATCCTAAATCCTTAACGGAATGTCGTGTCAACATAAATTTTTTAAAGAAAAATTTATGTTGACACGACCTTCGCACATGATATATCTACGGACTGTATGAATAAAGAAAATTTGAAAATTTGTTTAGTCTGTCAAAACTTGAAAATGGAAGACCGATTTTGTGTAGTGTTAACACATACGGTACATTGCCATTTCACTGTTCGACCGAATATCATTTAGCGTGCCGGCTATATTTTCGGAGGTCATGCTACTTAAAGAGCCATAACTCCTTAACGGAGGGTCGTATCGACATAATTTTTTCCTTAAAATGTTCGCAAAGAATATATCTAAATACTGTATGAGTAACAAAAAAAATAAAATTTGTTTTGTCTGTCAAAACTGAATTGAAATAATAACAACATGCACTGTACAAAATCGGTTTTCTATTTTCCAGTCAAGTTTTGACAGACTAAACAATTTTTCATTTTTTTTTTTATTCATACCGTACGAAGATATATCCTTTGCGAACATTTTAAAGCAAAAATTATGTTGACACGACCCTCCGTTAAGGATAGGCCTATATGATTTGTTGAGTAACATGTACGCTTCGGGGCAAAATTATTGAACTCATGTTACTTAATAATCCATAACTCCGTAACGAAGAATCGTATCACATTTTTTTTTTTCTGGAAATGTTCTTAAAAGACTATTCTACACCACTTTATAAGTTTTAAGAAATGAAAAAAATGTTTCGACCTCTGCACAAAATGGGAAAAAAAAGCCTATCTAAATAGTGTATTAAAATAGGCCTCTGCAGTTACAGTACGTAGGTAGGGTAGTACACTAGGCCCAGCCAGCTATAATAGTAGCGTAGTACTTTTTCAGTTACCGTATGACTTGCGGATTTCTCTTATTATATACTACTAGTTATTTTCGAGATACCATCGGACTGGGACCCTAACTGAGGCGTGCCACAAACACCCATTTACTATACGAATTTGTAAGTTGTCCAGTGAAAAGGCCTAGGCCCTGTCGTCTACTAGTTTACGAGCCGAGCGAACGATGTTGTACGGCTAGCTATGGCGCTATGGAATTTTACACTGTACACTGTAGCATAGGCTTTGTAGTCACTCATGCATGCAAGACACCAATGGCTACCCAGCAGCGTCTCCTGTCGCAACTCTCTCTATAATAGGAACTCTAAAGAATGTCGTAATGTAGCGCCCTCTACCCTTTTTGTCCAAGACTCCTATTCTTGAAGACACCGTGGAAAATAGATTAGTGTTTAAAAGTAACTTTTAATAAGACTAGTCAATAGGGCTGCAATAAATCGATGTTTGATATATTGCAATACACACTCAACAGTTTGATAAATGATACGGATTTACATCTTAGAAAAAATTGCCGTCTAAATAACCCTGTGGTCAGGCGCTTCGGAAGCTATTTGATTCGGCCAAATATACATAATCATCGGGCATTAACATGAATTCTTTTATTAGTTTTTTTCTTTGTATCTAAAAACACGCACTATTCTATTATATCAAACATTCATACTTGTAGTAAATATATCATTTAACCATTAATGTTCTATCATTAATATTTGTCACAATGGGATTTCATAATAATATTAACGTACGTACAAGTATTAGCCGTTAAACATTGCTTTAACAGTAGAAATGATATTTTAATACTGATGTTTTACACAGCCAACGTATTACATTACGGAGTGCTTACTTTGTAAAAATGCTCTTAAATGACATGCGTTCATTTCGAACCAGGGCCATAGCTCAGCTACGGGTTGTACGCATGTATATTGTGCGGCCTGGACCATGTCATCGGGATTTTTTAATGAAAATGTGTAAATCGGTCCGTTTAATTGATTAATAAGTATATCCATCAGTTAATAAGTATACAACCGTTGTAGGGCCTGGGTTAAACCCTGTAGAAACGTACAGTAGGCCCTACCTTATTCTAATATTGACCTGCCACCCAAAGTTGATTCCCCTGATTCTTATTGCTCTATTGAGTATTTATTATCTGTAGATCTGTCCATATGATGGGAATACCTCCATACATGGTCCTCCTGTTATTAATAAACCGAAAGTTTACTAAAACAGTACTAAATAACATACCAGCAGTCTGTTATATGAAAATCTAACGTATTCACCTGTCTTAATTCAAAAAACATTTAATAGGTTTACTAAATAATACATAGCATAATTGTACCCTGTGTATTCATAACACATGTTTAATTTAATTAAACCACAACATTTTATATGCATTTCACAATATCCATCAACTCGTATAAATATATAAATAGGCACACATTATTTGTTAGTCATATTGTATTATATAATATAATTATGTTCGTGTTTCTTGCACTTCATTTATTCTTGGAGGAGGTTGTGTCAACGAGAGGAGCTAGAATTATTATTATTATTATACTGCATCCTATAAAAATCTCTCCCTGGGAGACAGTTTGGTAAAATCTCATGAATAGGTAGCCATTCCGTAACTAACGTACTTCGAACATGTAAAATCCTAAAATTAACGTACTAACGCAAGATGAATAAATTATGACGTCATCCGTTAACGTACAGGTTGACGTCGTGCGGTAAAAACTGCTAAATATTCAATAAAATAAATATATAAAATTAGATAATGTTATCATATATATATATATATATGTATAAACATCCAAAAATATATATATGTATAAACATATATATATGTATAAACATCCAAAAAAAAAAAAGACTCATTGTATGATATTGTATTATATTTATCAACGAGGGCTCCTGAACGTTAGCCTCCCTTCTGAGAACTTGGGATGTTCACCTTTAAATATTGTTGAAATAAAACGAAATAAAATAAATTTCCCGCTGGACGCCAACCCGGTATTTCCCGAATATTATTTACGTATTTAATCAAATCACGATAAATAGGCTTAAGCTATTAATACTTAACTATAGTAAAAATGAAATCATTTCAAATTTGTTCCATAGTACTTCAATAAGCTGAATGAGAAAGTAGAATTTAGCTTACAAATGATAATATTGAGTTGTAAATTATTGGGCCAAAACCGGACCAGCTGGACCGCTTCAGACGCTCTTTGTGAAACTCAAGTAAATCTCTCAGGTGAAAAATCTAGTGACTGCCAATTGTTTTAACACCTTTGGAAACACTCGCCGCGAATGATTGGTTAGTTGTGCAGGAGTACTTCATGGGCTTTCCACCAATCAGCAGCAAGCTTCATTATCTAGTCATATAAGTATTTCCCTGTTTGGACTCTGAGCAGGTACTATTCTCCTGACGACAATTGAATCCTAAACGTCGAGACAATTCTTAACAAAAACAGTTCTTTTCACAACGATTTGCCTGGTGTACTGCAAGTTAACAAGAACTTTAGAAACAATTAGCAAGTTAAGATCAGAATAACGGAGGGAGGCTAAGGAATGAGATCAAATAGGTGAGTGGCTATTGAATTCGTAATGCTTAAAATGTTAGTAGGAGGAGTATACTTTATTTGTGAATTAGTGGGAAACCAGTCCAAATTATGTATATATGGAGATGTGTGCGATGTCTATAAGTAACTGAATAGGCACACAACGATATTTGAACATTGAAACGTTGAAATCATGTTGAAAACATTTGCTCAAAGTTAAAATGTTCATTTTAACCGAAGTTTTGGTTAGCTATTTAACGTTATTCCAACATTGAATTAATGTTATAAATCTGGTTAATAATTTTTAATTTAACATCTTTTCAACGTCAAGTTAAAATATAGTTTGTATTTTAATGTAAAATCAACATTGAAATTTTCTACCAAAAACGTATTTTTTATTCAACGTTAATTCATGATGTTATAAAGGTTAAAAACTTGTAGAGATTTTAAAATTAGACTAACAACATGTATTCAACATCTTTTCAACGTCAAGTTGAAATATATTTTGTATTTTAACATATAATCAACGTTTTGAATAATAATAATTTTTATCCAAGCCTAAGTGTTTTACTTAACATTATTTCAATATTGAATTCACTTTATATAAATACTACCCTAGGCCAGCCCACGCGCACAGGTCTAGCCTAGCTATAGCATAGTTTCAGTAGCGTCCGTAGGCCCCTCTCTCTCGAATTCGGGTCAATTTGGATCGCGTCAATATGGCTATTCTCCCGTAATGCCATAATGCAAGACATCAACATAGCTAGCGACAATGAAGTTTAAATTTAGGGTCTAGCCATCCCTACCTCCAACCAACACCTCGACCTTTCGTAAATAAACACGACATTTTGGAACCGTCGAAGATGTATTTCACTCCAGAGACGTCTAGTAGTCTATGAAGCCCAGGTAGTTTCTGTCATGTTATACAACTGCAGCAACTGGTCTGTCCCTATATAACAGTGTATTAGATGATCTTCACATAACCCATAGACGACACCTTCGCCACATTTTAAATATCAAATGGCCTAACAGGCCCGTAGCCAGGTAGGTTTTTATGGTTCGGGCGAACCCCCCTGTTTTCTAGCGAATCCCCTCGAACATGATATTCCGTCCCACTCGGACGGAATATCATGTTTTTAACTTACCTAGCATTAAATCAAAATTTAGCACCTAATTCATTACTTATATATTTGGTAGCCTGCGAATCAGGCCTACATTCATTTAATATCTCAGCTTCAGAAGTTCGGAGATTTAAATTGAACGCAACTCCAGCAAACCATGACTTTACGATGGCACACATAAGGATGGCAAACATCGATAAAAACCCAGCTGCCGTCTCAACTTTCACTGTTCTTTGGCTGAATGTTTGTAAGAAATGTACCAACCCTTAACGAAACCGGTCGCCGTCTACCTAGAGTAAATGGTGCCACCAGCGTGACCACTGCTTGGGTTACCCAATATCTTGGGTATTTTGACTTGGTCTTGGGTATTCCATCCAAAGCTGGGTGCCACCAAACGAAGCCAAAGTTTTGCGACTTAATCCACCTAATGCAGATAAAGTTTTGCGACTTAATCACGTGATTGTGGATTGTGTGGTTAGTAAATTCCATAGCCATACTGTTCATGCGCACACTAAACTATGTGCTGATGGAGCATTTTGGGGATATTGACTCTCCTTTTTTCCATCCCAATCAAAATATTATTAATAAATCAACAATGTCCATCTCAGTCATCATAGCCAGTCACAAAATTAGGCTAGGAAGTTTGTTTTCAACAGCAGACACACAGTACAGAACGGAGTGCGTCAAAACGAGTGTTTGTTAATTTTTAGTGATAAAGACGAATTATGAAACGTCCTAGAATAACTGACTTTTTTCGTCCGATGTTGCAATGAAAACGACAGATAGCCTAGTCCTTTAAGGTGGGTTATTGATTTCAAAATCAATTAACCTAGCTTAGATGTTGACTAGCTAGGTTCGCTCCTCGTTCATTTAGAGACAGCATTATACCCCGACGTCAACAAACTAGTGTAGGCCTATAGGCCTAAGTACAGTAGGGCGTACTACAGGTAGTAGGCCTAGGCTTTTGTTGTAAAAGTTGAAGTGCATGTACAAAATGCGCCATATGCCTATATTAAAAAAAAAACAAAAACATTTTGTTAATTGTTATTGGTTGGCCTAGGACCGGGGCAGGCAGGCCAGCTTTACCGTCGAAAGAAAGTCCTGGAATTCGACGATGACATCAGTGCACGTTTACAAACGCCATTGATTAGAATGAAAATAGACGCGCTGAATTTCGTTGGTTTTTTTTAATGAAAGATAGAATTTATCGAACATTTATCTATATAAAAACAAGATTAATATTGTAGAAATTGTATTTCTAAAGATGCATATAATTCATATTTCATTTGGTAGACAATCAATATTCAGGAAGATATACTAAAAACGATTATTAATTCTAAAATGTGCATCAAATCACAGCTATTATTAATCAGTATAATTTCGAATTATGCCTAGTTATTATAACAAATAATTGTATTAAAGTTTAGTTTCTCATGATGTCAGATAACGTATTGAATATGATGCTACAGTATATTTTGGGCTCTGACTTAATTTAACGATGGCCCTGTCAGTAGTAATGACAATATTTGTGCTTTTTTTTAACCATGTAGTAAAATATAAGGCCTACTATTATTTTCAGTGTACAAAATGAGAGTCAAGAAGAAGTAGTAGAAGAAAAAGAATAGGAAAAGGAGGAAGAAGAAGAATAGCCTATTTTTTGTATTATAATAATAAATGTGTTGAGTATATTGATATTGATTATGCGATAAGGGTTTTTTTTTTATATCTTTCGGTGTTATTTAAACATTCCAATTCTCATAAAATATTTTCTAATTTTATTATATTACCACCTTTTTATTACATAGATCTTTTTCAAAACATAACTGCTTTTAAAACATTATATAGACCCATTAAACACAAAAACTGCTCTGGCTTCCCACCGTGGCCCTTAGGCAGGCCCCTGGACCCCACGCCCAGAGAACCCCCCCCCTTTATGTAGCTTTAAATTATATATTGTTAAAAGATAACTTTTGTTTAATAAACCTATAAATAACTATGGCTAGTTAAGTGGCTTCTTAAAAAGATGAAATGTGTTCAACTAACGTGGCCATATCTTTTTCACTCATGTTTTTAATGTCGTACAAAACTCGACTTTTTTAGACAGCGACTCAAATCCAATATTAAGTAATTTTATTGTATACAAGTATTTAAAAACACCTTTACAGAGTTAAATGCTGTCTCTTATACACATCTTCCAGATCATGAAGATATCATCAATGTAACGAAACCAAACATCTGGTTTCTTGGGCTGTAGGGACAGGAAATTGGCTTCAAATTGTCCCATAAATAAGTTAGCAAAAGATCCAGTAATTAGGGGGTAGTGGAAAATTAAGGGTCAAGCCAGCTCCACCAATTAACACAACGAATTTACGTAAACACGACAGATCAACAAGGGAATCCAGTAAGTTTGGGGTTGGGCAAGGGTGGTAAAAGGAGAGGGGCTAGAGCTGCCCCCCCCCCCCGATCAGGGAAGCATAGCCCCTCCCAGTCGGGGAAGACGAGTTAAATTTTCCGGGGAATAAACAAATAAATTTGTGTTAACTTTTCATCACAATAATAATAATAAAAATGATAATAATAGGCCTAATAAATAATAATAATAATAATAATAATAATAATAATAATAATAATAATAATAATAATAATAATAATAATAATAATAATTCGGGCAGGTCCTGGCGCCATAACTGGGGTTGGGTGGGAAATCAACAGGGTTATGGGTGGGGTGTTTAACACGTCTCTTCCCGTTTTGCCACTAAATTATTTTGAAATTTTGTCGGATCAACAGGGGCCTAAAGTAGCAAGCTCATCAGCCGGGCTTACTACACGCCCACCCCCTCCTGTAAATCCGCCCCTGGTTTCTAACGCCTGATCAATTTGTCCGGTCTATCCTAAAAAGCAAACTATTTCTTTGGTTTATAACATTTTGTTTAAAATTTTCATAATTAAATAAAATTACCCATGTTAAAATGTAGGTAAGGGTAAACCTATATCTCAACTTTGCTGTAGATCTAGAAATGATTTCCTGTTAGCTTCTACATGGATTTTTTTTTTCTTTTCAGACTCAACAAGAAAACTATGTATCTCGCTTTAATATGCGTTTTGGTTTTTGCTTCATCGGGCTACGGAGAGAATGAACAAGAAGTTCTTGGCAAAGTCAATGCTGGTATAGACGCAGGAAATGCGATTGTCGAGGTTTTATCTGATGAAAATTTGTCAAAGACTTTTGGTAAAATCGGCGAGATCGCATCGAAAATTGGGCCATTCCTGGGTGCCATTGGTCCAGCAATATCGTTGATTTCCATATTCTTGCCAAGTTCGCCGTCTCCTGAAATGCAATTTATGAAGAAAAAATTCGCCGAAATGGACCAAAAGTTTGACCAAGTGTTTACGAAATTTGACGAAGTAAAAAATCTTATTCAAAAAACATCCCTAAAAGCGCAGTATGGCGAATACGAACACACAATATCGGCTTTGTCTCATCGCCTAGAACAGTTTCTAAGCGCTCCAACTGATGCAGTAGAAGGACAGAAGGCGACTTTTTTCACTGAGTACGAGTCGTCTTACTCCGGCGCTACGTACAAACTCTGGCGCGGTATGATGGGGAAAACTGTTCTGTCGGATAACATTCCAGAAACAGCCATAACATATACAAAAAACAACCGCGGACGAGTTCAAAGAATGATGAAAGGAGTTACAAACTTAATAATACAGGGTGTGAAAATCCATTTATTCTACCTGAAAGCCAAAGGTCGAGATGCCACATATGAAGTCGAAGAGAAAACTTGGAAAGACAATATCAAAGAGTTAATTCACCATATGAAAACGGTAGACCGAAAAGTGACCAATGCTTGGAGAAAACAGTCCGTAGCCGATTTAAATACCAAGTTGGCTTCGTTAGATGGCAAGAGTAACAGTTATTTCGCTGACAAAGTCTATGCATTTCTCACTGACAAATATGATTGGAGAGATTGGTTCATTGTTGTTTACAACCCAATCAGCGGATCAGATGGTCATTGGGTGAAATGGTGCTACGGGCATCATTTTTTACGAAAGCATGGCAGAAATGTCGCTCTATCAAGCGTTGACCAAAAAAAAGCTACCATTAATAGAGGAACCGCCTTGAATGTGTTAAGAAGGGTCAAAACGAAATTTAGGGGTAGATTTTTTTTTGGATATAAGTATTATTCTTATGGAGCTAAAAAAATTTTCAATTCACTTCCGTATAACTTTAGGAAAGGGTGCAGTCCTTATGCGGCAGCAGGCGTCATAGATAAACACGCAGATATTCAATACAGGTCCAAATTTAGGCGCCGTGCTGTCAAAACTAATGGAAATTACCAGCTTCATGCGTTTGGTTAAATGAGTGACAGACTAGCTTATGATAAACAGTTTTGATTTCTGTTACAGTGTAAAGCTTTTTTCACATAAAGTGTTTGTGGTAGTTATGGTGTTCGGTAATTTCTTAGGTAAAATAAACTAATTGACAAACAGTTTGTCTAAATTGTTAAACTTACCAAGATATGTATGATTTAAAAGGTTATATGTATAATGCACATCTAGCTTAAATTATCTACAAGTATCATTAGCAAACACATATTTTTTGATTGCACAATAATGCTTTATATCAGTTATTTTAAAGTATTACATTACATTTACATTTGTGCACTGATATAGGAGTTTTATTATTTTAATAGTTACTACTTTTGATTACTAATATGCTTCATATCAGCTTTTTTGAATTACCTGAGCTTGAAACTGTTGCTATAATGTATAGCTGCTATATTTGATGGCCGATATTTCGTATTCAAAATGTGCTTCATATCACTTAGCTATTTTGAAATTTCTGATTGTATATGTTGCTACACTGATATAGTTGCTGTATTAAAGATATTTGATATTGTTGCTCCTTTATAGCCTACTCTATATGAAGACGTTAAACTAAGTCTGTAGCAAGTTGATATAGGCATGGTTGATATTTTTAAATTTGGAATTGCTTTCTGTCAGCTATTTTGAAATTTCTGATCATAGTTATATTGCTACACTGATATAGCTTTTATATTCGGTAGTTGATATTTTGGGTTTTGAATATGCTTTATTTCTGGTAGGCCAATATCAAAACATTGAGGTATAAAAATATGTAGAAATAACTTTCATTAGTTGCGGAGGCACACTGATTTAGCTGTGATTTTTGATTTGTTATTTTTACACCAAAGGGCGTCAAATAAATTTAACATTACAAAGATAGAAGTTGATTGATTTATGTTTTTGCACGTTAAGAGATTCATCTAATTTGACCATGCACAGCAAAATAAAACACGGCAGTATCAAGGGTTACGATCCAGTACTTCAGATTACAAATTGACGTAACCGACGCTGATGACAGACGCGCGGACAGTGCTGGAATCACTTGGATGTCTGCGTAACTCGGGGCTAGCGTAACGTTATATAGAAACCGGACCAAATAGGACCAGAAGTATTTCCAATTTTGCGATTAAGTTATTTTATTACCAACTCCAGTTGTCTGATCTATTAACAGAGGCTTGTAAGATAAAAAGAAGAAAATTGTATCTCATTTCATTGGTCTATATATTTCAACTGCAAACCATACTATCCCATTTTGAACACCAACTTATATATCCACGTATTTTACTTCTATAAGTTACCATCATAATCTAACTTTAGGCCAATAATTCATTATTGTTTCTGTTGATCCTTTTGTTTTTAATTTTATTTAATTTCTTTACATTTTTTTTCTTTTCTTTTGGATGCACCATCAGGTATTGTCTGACGTGTGCCACTGATGCAAAAGTGAATCCAATAAAATATTATCATTATTATTATAGCTGTTATATACTTGGCAGATTATTGGCTCGTCACCTGTCCCAAGACAAGTGAAGTTTGCAAGGTTGTGTGATGAAAAAATGCTCTTTCTGCTTCGATGATTGGACCTTCTCTGATTTAAAAACTGACCAACAGAAGGCATATATTTTTTATTACTTTTAACCATGAACGTTATAACTAATTCAACAATATCAGGGGCGGATCTAAGGGCGGATCTAGCGGTGGAGGGAGGGGTATCAGGGCCAGTTCCCCCATCAGTCAAGCCGACAAAAAAAGAGGAAGAAATATTTTATATAGGCCTAAAGAGAAGGAAGAAGAAAAGGAGTGAACCCATGAGTTCAGATTCGATCCAGCAGTGGGCGAAATAAGAGCTCGATTGTTTACCACTTAATTTCACCAACCATGGAGGGACTGGAAAATCTCTGGATCCGCCCCTGAACAATTTTAGGGCTTCACCACCAGGACCAATTTCAAAAGATTCTAGACGGACGCCCGACAACGCGTGTAGTGTCGCACTATAAAGTAATCGTCGCACTTTGTAATACCTGCCGCATTTTTTAACAAAGTTTTCACACTTTTTTACAATCAAGTTGTCGCACTTTGTAATAACTGCCTTTCACACATTAATAATAACTTTTTATATTTATTTATGATATAACTTTTAATAGATAAAAATGTAGAACGTTACATATTATGGATGACTAATACTACAAGGTCAAAGGTTATACACAAGTTTTACTAATAAATTTGGATTATAATTTCCAAACTCGGTGCCTAAAGCCGGGCAACTCACTGCGCACGACAGTCGTCGGCAGACGCGATTCTACATGAAAAACGCAACGCAACGACGCGCGCACAACGGATCGTTTTTAATAACGATCTGTTCAGACTGCTACGATCCGTTCGGACTGCCACCGACAATCATTTTGGTGCTCATCAGAAGTAAGATGTAGATTTTAGAACATTATTTATATAGCCTTGTCGAGCTAACTCGAGATGATCGTCCACTGAGTCATTTGGCTAGGCCAGGTTGTCTTGAGCGGACCGACTCGAGCGAAGCGACTTTGTGTAAATTTCTGGCCAGCAGACTGGAAGCAGCCCGAAGGCGTGCAAGTCCGACTGATGGGCTTGCTACTCGAGGCCTATGCTAGGCCTCGTTTGGCAGATGGATTGAAGAAGTAAGATGCAGATTTTATAATTTTTTTTTAACTGCTGTCCCAATTTTAATAAAGAAAATGTGTTAAATAATGAATAAAAAAACAAATTCTATAAGATGCACAAATAATCTGAAATTACAAACCCTCGCCCTGCTGTCGCGCCATATCCTTGTATCCACTGGTCGTATTATAGGGGTATACTCAACTCATCTCAATAGATTTATTTGTCATTATACATGTACAATACACATACAATATATTATTATTATTATTATTATTATTATTATTATTATAATAGTAATAATAATAATAATAATAATAATAATAATTGTTGCGGTCGCTGCTTTAGCGCCTCTTAAAGTTGTTTTGTGTCATGTGCTAACACTCCAATAACAAAATCTTCGTACCATTAGGTTTACTGAATGTAGTGGGCATTTATTCATCTCAAACCTATGAATATTGATACCGTGTACAAACATAAACTTAGTGTGGGTACATAGCCTGGTGAACTCGTTCTGCTAATTAAAACACAAAAGAAAACATTCACCAATCATATAGCCACAAAGATAAAAACCATTAAACAATCATATAAACTGTCAGTGTTATACATGTAAAACGTGAATGTATCAACAAGCTATTTACCTGTAGCAGCTCTACCCGTACGCACTCAAGCGTGACGCACTACCGCAGTGGCGATTCCTCGTAACTTAATGATGATCATATTTTACGATGATTACTTAATTTAAACAACATACATAGCATCGTATCCGCCTATGGTAATATTATAACATGAATCAATAGAATCACCAAATATCCTTCTTTCATCTAGTCTGTTATGATGTTATCAGCAGATAAATTTGAGCAATTAGAAAATAGTTATCATGGTATTACAACTGAATTGAACGTGCATACGACGCAGTTAGGCCTTTCGTGTATTATGATCGTTAACTAGCAGCATAGGCCCTAGGCCTATATCATACCTGGGAAAACACCAGGCCTAAGAGCATATATAACATAACTTATTCCATCAACTGGACTAATCAACAAGTATTATATGTAACACATAAATGGTTAACTTTAACTAACCTTCAACAGTGTTTATAAAAACTATTCTAAACAGAAATCTTTGTTTACGAATATTTCTCTAGCAGCTTGCATTCG
>NW_022732216.1:872385-874719 GCF_011630105.1 Anneissia japonica
TTTCCTTCCAATCCTTTGCTCTCATGTCTTTTGGTATAGAATCTAGCACTTTCCTGCTGTTAGTAATCCATTTATGGAGTGTAAGACCTGCCTTGGCACACAACTTAGTAGTGGAATCAATCAACTTTATAGCCTCTTGCTCTGTGGGGACAGATTTAAGTCCATCATCTACGTAAAAGTTTTCTCGAACAAACTGAGCAGCCGTCGTCGTCGTCTGCTGCACGTTTTAGTCCAAAATTGGCACATCCTGGCGAGCTTACAGCACCAAACAGGTGGACACTCATTCTGTACTCTTCTACCCTTTTACTAGGATCACCATCTTTCCACCATAGAAATCTTAGCAAGTCCCTGTGTTTGGGCAAAACTCTAAACTGGTGGAACATACTTTTCACATCCCCCATGATGGCTATGTTCTCCCTTCTAAATCTACACAATACGCCCAGAAGGTCATTTGTCAAATCAGGTCCCTGTAACAGACAATCATTTAACGATATTCCGTTAGCCCTTGCCGAACAATCAAACACAACGCGAATTTTGTCAGGTTTCCTCGGATGATAGATGCCGGTGTGAGGTACGTAATTTATTTTTCCCTCTTCTGCATTGCATTTGGGTACTGGTTCAGCACATTCGACCAAAACGTCATCCATAAAGGCACAGTAATCCCTTTTGAACTTCTCATTCTTCTTGAACCTTCTACCAAGCTGATGCAGACGTTTCAGTGCCATAGACCTGTTGTCTGGTAGATTAACTTCCTGTCTCTTATACACATCGTGGCTGCTTCTGGGAACATTAAACTTAAAATTGACAAACTCACATTTCTGCTTAAGTAAGTACTTGGATATCTTGTCTTGATCCAAACTTTGTTCGGTAGCTTTCATTAATTCATTATTCGCACCAAAAAAATTGGTACCGCAATCTGCTCTTATCTGTCGGGTTGGACCACGTAAACACAGAAATCTTCTCATAGCATTGATGAAAGAGTCAGTGTCTAGGGAATTTGTAGTTTCCAGGTGGATCGCTTTTGATGACATACAAACAAACAGCACACCATAGCGTTTTAGTTCCGATCTTCTCTCCTTAATCAGGAACGGGCCAAACAAGTCCACACCTACATATGAGAAGGGTGGAGCATCTGTCACTCTATCCATTGGTAGATCATTCATTTTCTGTGTTTGGAACACACCTCTTAATTTTCTGCAGTTCACACACTTCTGTATGACCTGTCTTACCACGCCCGATCCATTCACTATCCAAAAACCATGTTGCCGTGCATGGTTAAGTGTTGAAGTTCTTCCCATGTGGTTAAGCTTTTCGTGGTAATGCCTCACAATCAACATTGAGATATGACCTTGTTTTGGCAGCAAAACTGGATATTTCACGTCATATGGTTGGGTCGAGTTCTTAATCCTACCTCCAACTCGGAGTACACCATTCTCATCCAAGAAAGGATCTAACTTTCTGGCTGAAATTGACCTAAGTAGACATTTGTATTCGCCTCGCCTCTTTCTGTCTTCAAAGTTAATTTCTGTCAACCTTAATGTCTGGATTTCTTTATTAAAATACTCTTGTTGAACGAGTTTTATTAACAGCATTTCTCCTCGTTGCAGTTCCTGTACAGTCATAGGATTATTACAAGTCGATTTCTCTTTATTAATCTTCTTCTCAGCTTTCAGCAACCTATCCTTAAATCTTAAACAATTTGCTGCTGCACGTGTGGCTTTATACCAACAGGAAAATCTTTCAAAGCGTTTCAGAATCCCATCATCTCCCTTTGCTTTTGTAAGTAGGCTAGTTACATTACTCTTCATTTCTTTCTTAATGTCGGCGACATCACTGGCCTCATAGCAAATATCTTGATCCACTTGTGGAACAAACTCCTTTTCCCACAGAAATGGTGGACCATTTACCCACCTTGAATTAAGACTCAACTGCTTAGCCGTTAGTCCATGACTGCCATCGTCACTGGGATTGTCCTCCGATCGAATGTACCTCCACTGATTGATATCGGTTAGATCTCTGATGGTTTGAGCCCGATTTGCCACATAAGTGTGGAAACGTTTGGTTTCATTATTTTATCCCAGGACTACATTACTGTCTACCCAGAAAAAATGCTTTGTCATGCCACATCTTAGCTCTCGTTGCAGGTATGATGACAACCTAGCTGACACCACTGCTGCTGACAGCTCCAGTCGAGGTATTGTAATTTTTCTATTTAAGGGTGTTACCCTGGCCTTGCCTAACACGAATGTTACGTGTGGTGCTATATTCTCATACACTACCCGAAGGTAAACTGCCACTCCATAACCAGTCTGGCTGGCGTCGGAAAAATAATGC
>NW_022732216.1:875148-884795 GCF_011630105.1 Anneissia japonica
CCACTGCTGCTGACAGCTCCAGTCAAGGTATTGTAATTTTTCTATTTAAGGGTGTTACCCTGGCCTTGCCTAATACGAATGTTACGTGTGGTGCTATATTCTCGTACACTACCCGAAGGTAAACTGCCACTCCATAACCAGTCTGGCTGGCGTCGGAAAAATAATGCAGCTCCAGAGCTTTGATCTTCTCTTCCTTCCTAGGTTTCAGGCAGCGAGTAACTTCTAAACTTTCCAGTTCCTTGATACTGGACCTCCAGAGGATCCATCTTGACCTTAGCTCATCTGGAACTGGGTCATCCCATTCAACACCTTTCCTGCAAAGTTCTTGTAAGATGGCCTTTCCTCTCAGTATCACCGGTGCAGCGAAACCCAAAGGGTCGTAAATTGAGCAAATGGTAGACAGTATGCCTCTCCTTGTCAATGGGACGTCTTTCATCTCTACTCGGAATCGAAATGTGTCATTCTGAACACACCAAACTATACCAAGTGCTCTCTCGAGAGGTAGTGGGTCACGTACACTTATTTCCTTCCAATCCTTTGCTCTCATGTCTTTTGGTATAGAATCTAGCACTTTCCTGCTGTTAGTAATCCATTTATGGAGTGTAAGACCTGCCTTGGCACACAACTTAGTAGTGGAATCAATCAACTTTATAGCCTCTTGCTCTGTGGGGACAGATTTAAGTCCATCATCTACGTAAAAGTTTTCTCGAACAAACTGAGCAGCCGTCGTCGTCGTCTGCTGCACGTTTTAGTCCAAAATTGGCACATCCTGGCGAGCTTACAGCACCAAACAGGTGGACACTCATTCTGTACTCTTCTACCCTTTTACTGGGATCACCATCTTTCCACCATAGAAATCTTAGCAAGTCCCTGTGTTTGGGCGAAACTCTAAACTGGTGGAACATACTTTTCACATCCCCCATGATGGCTATGTTCTCCCTTCTAAATCTTCACAATACACCCAGAAGGTCATTTGTCAAATCAGGTCCCTGTAACAGACAATCATTTAACGATATTCCGTTAGCCCTTGCCGAACAATCAAACACAACGCGAATTTTGTCAGGTTTCCTCGGATGATAAATGCCGGTGTGAGGTACGTAATTTATTTTTCCCTCTTCTGCATTGCATTTGGGTACTGGTTCAGCACATTCGACCAAAACGTCATCCATAAAGGCACAGTAATCCCTTTTGAAATTCTCATTCTTCTTGAACCTTCTACCAAGCTGATGCAGACGTTTCAGTGCCACAGACCTGTTGTTTGGTAGATTAACTTCTTTACAGCGCAGTGGTAAAGGCATTTCGTAATGACCATCTTGTTTTCTGACAATACCATCTTTAAGACTCTGTAGGAATCTATTGTCATCGACAGATAAACCCTTTTCGTCATCCCCATGTTCTGTGAAATCTCTGTTAAACATTTCCTGTACTTGCTCAGGACAGATTCTTTCTTTCACAGTTGTTTGTACTACCAAGTGATCAACCTTTGGTATCACTCCGTCCGTCAGCGTTCTATGGCACACTGTGCCTTCACTTGTGCTATGCTTGCACACCGTTCCAATTATTCCCCAACCCAAGATTGACTCCTGCGCATAAGGTTGGTTATCATCTCCTGCAACAATGCTCAATGGTCTTATCGCCTTTGGCACATCATTGCCTAACAAGATAGCTACCGGCGCGCCGGACTGAAAGAGCGATATTTTCTCAGTAATTCTTTCCAGATGTTTCCACATTGATGCTGTAGCAGGGGTAGGTATTTGGTATGTAAACCCTCAAAAGCTTCACAACCGTCGAGGCTATGTTTTCCTTCACAATAGGGGCAATTAATTGGCTTGCTATTGCTTACAGCAGTTGAAAAATTGATGCGTTTCTTTTGTGACTTTTCTGTGATTACTTTCTGTGGTTGAGAAAAACACTGAAATATTGGGTTGTTGGCTTCTTTTGCCTTCTTTTGTACAAATGTCGAAAACCTTTCCAAGCTTGGAAACTCCTCTTCTGAGTCCATGCATGGACCTCCACTTCGACTGCAAATTGTATGGCAACTTTGCTACCAGCTTTGCGTTTTCCTGTGGGTAGTTCAGTATGTTTAACTCATTGATACTTCTTTTTGCAACCACTACTTCATTAAGTGCATCAGAAAACCGTCTCAATGCCACTGGATCTCTACCATCTATCTTTGGTACAGATGTCAGCTTGTCTGTAAATGCTTTGGCAATAACAGCATTATTGCCATACCTCTGTTTTAACTCACTTTTTGCCTGCATGTAAGCCTCCTTGGACTGTAAAAGAAGATAGCCCCATAGATTTTGGCTCTCCTCCTAAGTGCTGTATCAGCAAGTTTAGCCTCTCATCCGGGCTATTGGCCCGTGCTTCTATGAGTGAGTTAAAAGAACTTAGCCACGCGGGAAATTCTAGCGGATCACCTCGGAATATAGGCACCTCTACCTTTGGTATTCTAAAAGAATTAATTAAGCAGGTAATATCTGCACCAGCATTCTCTTTATGCATAGTAGGATTATTCTTAACCTCAGTACTGTTAAAAAACCTAGACACCTTGGTGTCTGAAGATTTTTCAGGCAGGTTGCTAAGCACCTCATCTTGGTCCGAATTCGAATGAGACTCACTAGCAAGATCTTCCCACATTCTAGACTTTGCTTCAGCCACAGCAATCTCTTCTTCATTTGCAAGTGACTCCTTCTTCCTCCGAACTTCTAGGTCTTTAGCTTCCAAAGCCATTCTCTGCTCTGCAAATTTCTTCTTGGCTCTTGCTATAGCCAAGTCTGCATGAGCTTGTGCTGCATTTATTTCTTCTTTTGAAACTCTTGACAGCCGAGAACTTCTGCTATTTACACTACCACGGTCTTTGGTAGAAACCTTGCTATGAATACTGTTATTGTCTTTTATCGACGCTCTGCTATGAACACTGTCAGTTTCTCCTCCTTGTTCACCGTTTTGAGCCATCCCTGAATTGACTTCTTAGTGTACTGAAGAGATGTTCAAGTTTACTGCTACTAAGTTTACTGTTGCGGTCGCTGCTTTAGCGCCTCTTAAAGTTGTTTTGTGTCATGTGCTAACACTCCGATAACAAAATCTTCGTACCCTTAGGTTTACTGAAAGTAGTGGCCATTTATTCATCTCAAACCTATGAATATTGATACCGTGTACAAACGTAAACTTAGTGTGGGTACATAGCCTGGCGAACTCGTTCTGCTAAGTAAAACACAAAAGAAAACATTCACCAATCATATAGCCACAAAGATAAAAACCATTAAACAATCATATAAACTGTCAGTGTTATACATGTAAAACGTGAATGTATCAACAAGCTATTTACCCGTAGCAGCTCTACCCGTACGCACTCAAGCGTGACGCACAACCGCAGTGGCGATTCCTCGCAACTTAATGATGATCATATTTTACGATGATTACTTAATTTAAACAACATACATAGCATCGTATCCGCCTATGGTAATATTATAACATGAATCAATAGAATCACCAAATATCCTTCTATCATCTAGTCGACGTCTTAATGACTGTTATGATGTTATCAGCAGATAAATTTGAGCAATTAGAAAATAGTTATCATGGTATTACAACTGAATTGAACGTGCATACGACGCAGTTAGGCCTTTCGTGTATTATGATCGTTAACTAGCAGCATAGGCCCTAGGCCTATATCATACCTGGGAAAACACCAGGCCTAGGAGCATATATAACATAACTTATTCCATCAATACTGGACTAATCAACAAGTATTATACGTAACACATAAATGGTTAACTTTAACTAACCTTCAACAGTGTTTATAAAAACTATTCTAAACAGAAATCTTTGTTTACGAATATTTCTCTAGCAGCTTGCATTCGGTGGTTCTAGAACATTCCTTTCCTGCAGTAGCGTAGTGCCCGTTACCTTGCCAACACTTTAGAGAGGGCAGCAAAATAGAAAAAAACCAATATGCGACAGCAATTACAATAATAATAATAATAATAATAATAATAATAATAATAATAATAATAATAATAATAACTATGTTATCAGGTGAAATATAGCCGAGCGGTACGTTTTTTGTGTAAAGATAATCGAACGTATGGGGTTAAAATCTCACTTATTGTTTGTTTGTTTGTTTTATTATTATTATTATTATTATTATTTTGTTAATTATATTATTTGTAAATTTAGTAGCAGTTGTATATGACCTTGATCTTGTAGTATCAACTACATGCGCAACAAAAGAAAATCTCACAACATACGTCGATTTGAGAACGTTATACTGAGTTAGAATTTACTGTATAATTTTATAAATATTTGTAAAACTTATATGTAACCTGTAGTATCATGCACGAGCACAATGAGGAATATCACATCATACGCTGATTTAGATTTCATGAACGCAATAAGCCACCAAGCTTTAAAATTATAATCCTAATTATTAGTAAAACGTGTATATATGACCTTGAGATTGTAGTATATCATGCACTTGCACAAAAAAAAAGGAAAAGGAAAGAAACCATCACAACATACTGTACGTTCATTTGGAGTTACAAACAACGCAGTAAACCACGGAGTTTAAACATGTATTGTTCCATGCTGAATACCATGCAAAAAAAAATCATAAAAATATTTTTTGAAATTAACTTGTCCATAACTTAGGTTATCAACTTGAACATAGAAATTAGTGTATTTATAAATGTTTACACACAGTTTACAGCGAAAAATGAAAGAAACACTTCCAGTCAGTGGAAGAGTTTTATTATTTTTATTATACTTTTCTAGTTTTAAAATCAGGGTACACATTTTTTAAGTTCAATAATTTCTATGCACAAACTAATAATGTGTATGTTGTTGCAAAATGAGCAAGTTGAGTTCAAAATTATTATTTTATTATTTTTTGACATTAGCAACGGACCGTACAACTTCAAATATTATAATTCTATAATTAATAGTAAAATGTGTATATATGGCCTTGACCTTGTAGTATCATGCTCAGGCACAACAAAAGACAATCTCACAACATACGTTGATTTGAGAAAACGTACAACGGCGTAAGCCACTGAGTTTTAGAAATCTAATTCTAATTAGATAGGTAAAACTTGTATGCCCTTGACCTTGTAGTACCATGCACGCGCACAAGAAAAGAAAATCTCACGTTTGTTAATAACGTGGGATTACAACAACGAAGTAAAGCCATCATTTTTAACATTATAATTCAAATTATTAGTAAAACTTGTACGTGACCTTCACACTGTAGTGTTAATCATCCATAATATGCAACATTGCACAATATTTTATTTATTATCCATTAAAATTTATAACATAATTAAATGTTAAAAGTGCGACAGCTGTTTATTACTAAGAATGACAGGGTGTTATTGCAATGTACGACAGCTTGATAGTTACAAAGTGCGACAACAGTTATTACAAAGTGCTACATGTTATTACAAAGTGTGACAACTTTGTTACAAAGTGAGACAGGTATTACAAAGTGCGACAGTACACATGCGCACTTTGCTCTTGTCGGAGACATCTCGGATCCCCTGTAGGGAAAATCCTAGCGCTACCCCTCATACTTAGTAAAGTAGGCCTTAGCCTACTTGTCTCTGTGGACAGGCTATTAGCCTAGCTAGGGCTGCTACGAGTTGACACTGTACGACTGGCCGGCAGGCCAATGACAGATATACAAAATTACAGTCATGGCTAATCACAGAATATTATGACACAAACAACACATTAGTTGAATATGCATAACCGATATATATTTACAATTAAGACCTACATAACTTAGGACCAATTTTGCTATTACTGTATATTGAAATTTAACCATTTCAAACACATAAATTATCTCAAAAATATTAATATAATATAAAAGCATTACCATTTGAGTGTTTCTTTACATTGACTTTCAATAACAAAAATTGGCCGGCGGAAGCAAGGGGGCGGGGCTCGGGCCCCCACTTTTTGGCAAAATGTATATAATGTCTGGAGATTTTTGTATGATCGAAAATGCGAAAAAAGGAGGGAAGAAAGAGGAGAAGGATGGGAAATAGAATGTTTATCCTGTACCCGACCGAGTTACATTTTCTCGCAATTCACATTGGCGGATCTGGGGGAGGGGTGTCCCTGGTCCTGACCCCTGACCCCTCCCTTGGGCAACAAAAAAAGGGGGAAAAGAAAAGAATTCTAGACCTACCTTTTCAGGACCCGTGAGCTAATTTTTTTTTTTTTTTTTCCAATTTATTAGAATTTTGAAGAACATAAAATTCATTAAAACACACTTCAAATGTCGGGAAAGCTCATTTTCCGCCATCTAGGAATCAAAATGTTCCCAGGGGAGAACCCCCGGACCACCCTTTCTTTTTGGGATTTATCAATTCATGGAAAAAAGAATACGCGTGCAACTACTCATTTGTTTATGTATGTATACACACATAAAATAAAAAATGAGAACAATTTACCTGACCTTTTTCAAGAGGGGAAAACCTTGAATTTTGAAGAACTTTAAAAGTCATTAAAAGACATTTTAGAAGTCAGGAAAGCTCATCTCTCACCATCTAGAAATCGAAATATATTTCCATTCATCTTATAAGCAGTGGTTTAACAGGCGGGGGGAAGACTGTCCCCCCTGACGCCCTGACGGTTTTTACCGGGCTGACCAAGCCGTTGTACCGGGCTGGGTAAGAAGAGAAAAGAAAGAGGGGAGAGGGAGGGAAAGAGAATGAAGGGGAAAGAAAAAGAAAGGAAAAAGGAAAAGAAAAAGAGAAGAGAAAAATAAAGACAAGAATAAAATGGAAAATATAATGAACAGATATCACAATACCCCGGCCTGCATCCCCTTCTCGACTTCAAAAAGTGTCCATAGCGCATTTGATCTAAGCCGCCAGGTATTCTCCACAGTGGCGTAACCACAAGGGGAAAATATCCATCTGTGAAAAATCTTTCCCCATTGAATGCCCTTTTCATCCGGGAAAGTTCCTGAAAATCTCAAATTTTAAATCGCATATTGTGTTGAGGTAGGCCAATTTCCTCTAAAAATTGCACATTTTAGGGAGTTTTGATCAATTCCGACGAAATTAGAATTTAAAAAACAAACATTTTTCGCGCGCTTCCCGCGCATTTTTTAATGTTAAAGCTTGTACTTGCACTCCTTTGCCTTCTAAGTTATAACACATAGTCCCAAACTCAAAAAAGAAAATTTAAGATAGATCGTTTTACCTAAAAGAAGGGCCTCAATGTGTAATGATGTTGAAAAAATATGTTTGTAATAAATAAAGCCATAAGGAAAATGTTTATATTCAGTTTAAAAAAACGAGTGTGGCCATATATAAAGAGCATTTCTTGTTGAGGTAGGACAATTTCCTCTAAAAATTGCACATTTTAGGGAGTTTTGATCAATTCCGACGAAATTAGAATTAAAAACACAAAAATGTTGTGATTTTTTTGTTTTTTTTGTTAAGGGTTTGTTAGGGTTAAAGCTTGTGCTTGCCCTCCTTTGCCTTTTAAGTTGTTTAAAAACATCATAGTCCCAAAATTGAGAAAGAAAATTTAAGATAGATCGTTTTACCTAAAAGAAGGGCCTCAATGTGTAATGATGGTGAAATAGGCCTATGATTGTAATAAATAAAACCACAATGAAAATGCTTATATTTTGTTTTAAACACACGTGTGTGGCCTGTATTAATAATAAAATAACATCTAGATGTGTATAAGTTGGGGGGGGGGGGGGGGGGGGGGGGTATCACACAAAGTCATAAATTACTAACCGGGAAAATTATTACCTTTTCCCCCCTGACCCAGGACCCCTGTTACGCGCCTGCTTATAAGTGCCCCCCACTTTGAAAAACGTTCCGCCGGCTCTGAGATATGTCAATAATACAGCTAGATTCATCATAAAACCGTCTTGAGGTAGGCCTAATGTTATAATAATACATACATTGTGAAGAACACAATTTCTAATTGACTTCTATGTTTGCGATCTGTGCTCATAGTAACCCAGTGGGTTCATTAGAAAAATAATTTTTTCACTATAAACGATAATGCAACAACTAACATTTTCGGGTTTACAACTGCTACTGATCAGGGAGTGAATTTATCAAACTTAATTAAATATAATACTACTCTGCATATATCATACCGTACATAATATGCCTGCAATATACACACACGTATATTATGTATGTATATGTCTATTCACATTCGTGATGATGACACAATTAATGTTGAAATATTGAATCCCGACACGATGGCGTGCATTTTGATACTTGGGGTATGTATTATACTATCTTATAATGTCTATATTACGTTTAGCAAATTAAATATCTATTGCTATATGAAGTGCGATAAATTCTATACCGGTAATGCGGATACAACACATTAGATCATAAATGATTTAGTGTTTCAAAATGTACTATATTTATGTTTATACCCGTTCAACTTGTAAAAAGACTAAATGACTTACTAAGCCTAACAACGAATGGTGCCAGAAATTTTATTTTGAAGGTTGGGGAGGATTGTATATAACGTTACCCCCTGCGATATTACTGGGCATTTTACCACCACCGTATGTCGTTTGGTAAACACACGGATTGAAGGGTGGTTGGTATGGTATAATAGCCGGTGGAGCATTTTCCACTGAATGTGGTAAGTAATCCAAACGATTTGGATTGTTGACTACAGCATTATATGTGGGCGGTGGTGCTGATGGCCACGTCAATGGTGGGGCTGAAGGATTACTCGGACTAGGCTGATACCCTTTATTTTGGACCTGTAGGGAAACGTTGGCTACTGGTGGGTGACTGGCAACTGCGTTTGAAGGTAGTGAAGTCTTTTTCTTACAGCAATGATAGCACACGCACACCAAGATGCCCCCAAGCACAATGACTCCAGCAATGATTGCTGCAATAAAGATACCGGATAATCCTGTCGAGAAAATATATAAAAGTGTTTTTTTTTTTTTTTTTTTTTTTAGGAAAGCGAAGTATTTGGATGGAGATTTGAGCTATTGTCTATACATTATTTCAAACGTAATGCTTTAAACGATGCTGATTCAGACGATAATGATGATGGTAGCGACGATGATAATGATGATCGAATCGAAAATTTATACTGTTTTCTTTCAATAGAAAAACCATGAAATGCAGTAGGATTAGCGCATTTTAGTCAATAACTGTACAAGCCTGGTGCCAAGACAGCCATTGTCTGTTTAAAGTTAACAATGGAAGGAAGTGGGGGCTACATAAATGATGTAATATCAATAATTTTTATGATAAGCATGGTAATTTGAACAGCCATTTAAGCTGAAGAATTGGTGAAGTTCTATTCTAATTAAAATGCGGTAGTGAACCGGTAGTGATGGCGGCGCCATCTCAAAAGCGGGGGCGTGCTTTGCCGTCTTCGTGGTTTTTGAAGAGGAAATGAGGAAATAATAAAATAAAATAAAATAAAATAGGGGAAGGAAAAGGTAACAGGAATGATTAAGTGGATCATTTTTGCCTGACTGTGTGTTTTGTGTGTTTTATTTTTTTTTTCCAGGACCACAATGAAAAACATTTTTAAAAAATGATTGTGTCATCCTGGTTAAAGATATTAATGAATAAATAAATAGATATCACTACTTTCGAAGTAGCCTAGGCCTACTTAAGAGGTCGGCT
>NW_022732216.1:887521-888276 GCF_011630105.1 Anneissia japonica
GTTATTACAAAGTGTGACAACTTTGTTACAAAGTGAGACAGGTATTACAAAGTGCGACAGTACACATGCGCATTTTGCTCTTGTCGGAGACATCTCGGATCCCCTGTAGGGAAAATCCTAGCGCTACCCCTCATACTTAGTAAAGTAGGCCTTAGCCTACTTGTCTCTGTGGACAGGCTATTAGCCTAGCTAGGGCTGCTACGAGTTGACACTGTACGACTGGCCAGCAGGCCAATGACAGATATACAAAATTACAGTCATGGCTAATCACAGAATATTATGACACAAACAACACATTAGTTGAATATGCATAACCGATATATATTTACAATTAAGACCTACATAACTTAGGACCAATTTTGCTATTACTGTATATTGAAATTGAACCATTTCAACACATAAATTATCTCAAAAATATTAATATAATATAAAAGCATTACCATTTGAGTGTTTCTTTACATTGACTTTCAATAACAAAAATTATCTACATAAGATATAGATACATGGCCGGCGCACTTTTTGGCAAAATGTATATAATGTCTGGAGATTTTTGTATGATCGGAAATGCGAAAAAAGGAGGGAAGAAAGAGGAGAAGGATGGGAAAGAGAATGTTTATCCTGTACCCAACCGAGTTACATTTTCTCGCAATTCACATTGGCGGATCTGGGGGAGGGGTGTCCCGGGTCCTGACCCCTGACCCCTCCCTTGGGCAACAAAAAAAGGGGAAAAAGAAAAGAATTCTAGACCTACCTTT
>NW_022732216.1:888301-898926 GCF_011630105.1 Anneissia japonica
ATTTTTTTTTTTTTTTTTTGCAATTTATTAGAATTTTGAAGAACATAAAATTATTTAAAACACACTTCAAATGTCGGGAAAGCTCATTTTCCGCCATCTAGGAATCAAAATATTCCCAGGGGAGAACCCCCGGACCACCCTTTCTTTTTGGGATTTATCAATTCATGGAAAAAAGAATACGCATGCAACTACTCATTTGTTTATGTATGTATACACACATAAAATAAAAAATTAGAAAAATTTACCTGACCTTTTTCAAGAGGGGAAAACCTTGAATTTTGAAGAACTTTAAAAGTCATTAAAAGACATTTTAGAAGTCAGGAAAGCTCATCTCCCGCCATCTAGAAATCGAAATATATTTCCATTCATCTTATAAGCAGTGGTGTAACAGGCGGGGGGCGGGGGGGGGAAGACTGTCCCCCCCCCCCTGACGGTTTTTACCGGGCTGACCAAGCCGTTGTACCGGGCTGGGTAAGAAGAGAAAAGACAGAGGGGAGAGGGAGGTAAAGAGAATGAAGGGGAAAGAAAAAGAAAGAAAAAGGAAAAGAAAAAGAGAAGAGAAAAATAAAGACAAAAATAAAAAGGAAAATATAATGAACAGATATCACAATACCCCGGCCTGCATCCCCTTCTCGACTTCAAAAAGTGTCCATAGCGCATTTGATCTAAGCCGCCAGGTATTCTCCACAGTGGCGTAACCACAAGGGGAAAATATCCATCTGTGAAAAATCTTTCCCCATTGAATGCCCTTTTTATCCAGGAAAGTTCCTGAAAATCTCAAATTTTAAATCGCATATTGTGTTGAGGTAGGCCAATTTCCTCTAAAAATTGCACATTTTAGGGAGTTTTGATCAATTCTGACGAAATTAGAATTTAAAAAACAAAAATTTTTCGCGCGCTTCCCGCGCATTTTTTAATGTTAAAGCTTGTACTTGCTCTCCTTTGCCTTCTAAATTATAACACATAGTCCCAAACTCAAAAAAGAAAATTTAAGATAGATCGTTTTACCTAAAAGAAGGGCCTCAATGTGTAATGATGTTGAAAGAATATGTTTGTAATAAATAAAGCCATAAGGAAAATGCTTATATTCAGTTTAAAAAAACGAGTGTGGCCATATATAAAGAGCATTTCTTGTTGAGGTAGGACAATTTCCTTTAAAAATTGCACATTTTAGGGAGTTTTGATCAATTCCGACGAAATTAGAATTGAAAACACAAAAATTTTGTGTTTTTTTTTGGTTTTTTTTGTTAAGGGTTTGTTAGGGTTAAAGCTTGTGCTTGCCCTCCTTTGCCTTCTAAGTTGTTTAAAAACATCATAGTCCCAAAACTGAGAAAGAAAATTTAAGATAGATCGTTTTACCTAAAAGAAGGGCCTCAATGTGTAATGATGGTGAAATAGGCCTATGATTGTAATAAATAAAACCACGATGAAAATGCTTATATTTAGTTTTAAACACACGTGTGTGGCCTGTATTAATAATAAAATAAGCCCTAGATGTGTATAAGAGACAGCATCCATAATATGCAACATTGCACAATATTTTATTTATTATCCATTAAAATTTATAACATAATTAAATGTTAAAAGTGCGACAGCTGTTTATTACTAAGAATGACAGGGTGTTATTGCAATGTACGACAGCTTGATAGTTACAAAGTGCGACAACAGTTTTTACAAAGTGCTACATGTTATTACAAAGTGTGACAACTTTGTTACATGTCTATTCACATTCGTGATGATGGCACAATTAATGTTGAAATATTGAATCCCGACACGATGGCGTGCATTTTGATACTTGGGGTATGTATTATACTATCTTATAATGTCTATGTTACGTTTAGCAAATTAAATATCTATTGCTATATGAAGTGCGATAAACTCTATACCGGTAATGCGGATACAACACATAGGTCATAAATGATTTAGTGTTTCAAAATGTACTATATTCATGTTTATAATCGTTCAACTTGTAAAAAGACTAAATGACTTGCTAAGCCTAACAACGAATGGTGCCAGAAATTTTATTTTGAAGGTTGGGGAGGATTGTATATAACGTTACCCCCTGCGATATTACTGGGCATTTCACCACCACCGTATGTCGTTTGGTAAACACCCGGATTGAAGGGTGGTTGGTATGGTATAATAGCCGGTGGAGCATTTTCCACTGAATGTGGTAAGTAATCCGAACGATTTGGATTGTTGACAACAGCATTATATGTGGGCGGTGGTGCTGATGGCCACGTCGATGGTGGGGCTGAAGGATTACTCGGACTAGGCTGATACCCTTTATTTTGGACCTGTAGGGAAACGTTTGCTACTGGTGGGTGACTGGCAACTGCGTTTGAAGGTAGTGAAGTCTTTTTCTTACAGCAATGATAGCACACGCACACCAAGATTCCCCCAAGCACAATGACTCCAGCAATGATTGCTGCAATAAAGATACCGGATAATCCTGTCGAGAAAATATATAAAAGTGTTTTTTTTTTTTTTTTTTTTTAGGAAAATGAAGTATTTGGATGGAGATTTGAGCTATTGTCTATACATTATTTCAAACGTAATGCTTTAAACGATGCTGATTCAGACGATAATGATGATGGTAGTGACGATGATAATGATGATCGAATCGAAAATTTATACTGTTTTCTTTCAATAGAAAACCATGAAATGCAGTAGGATTAGCGCATTTTAGACAATAACTGTACAAGCCTGGTGCCAAGACAGTCATTGTCTGTTTAAAGTAAACAATGGAAGGAAGTGGGGGCTACATAAATGATGTAATATCAATAATTTTTATGATAAGCATGGTAATTTGAACAGCCATTTGAGCTGAAGAATTGGTGAAGTTCTATTCTAATTAAAATGCGGTGGTGAACCGGTAGTGATGGCGGCGCCATCTCAAAATCGGGGGCGTGCTTTGCCGTCTTCGTGGTTTTTGAAGAGGAAATGGAGGAAATAATAAAATAAAATAAAATAAAATAGGGGAAGGAAAAGGTAACAGGAATGATTAAGTGGATCATTTTTGCCTGACTGTGTGTTTTGTGTGTTTTATTTATTTTTTTTCAGGACCACAATGAAAAACATTTTTAAAAAATGATTGTGTCATCCTGGTTAAAGATATTAATGAATAAATAAATGGATATCACTACTTTCGAAGTAGCCTAGGCCTACTTAAGAGGTCGGCTTCACCCACCACAACTAGAATTAGAAGAACACTGGTTTTATTATATACTAAGACATCATCAACCTGCAATAATTCTAATTGTAACACATGGTACTGTAGTATTACCTTCATGCACACACTTTACTGCAACGTCATCATCATGTGTACAGCCATCTGCAGTGTCGTCAGTGTTGAAATAACAATCACTCAGATGAGACTCTTCTCCAGTACACTCAATTCTTAGTGTATGGATTGGTTTATATGCTCCGTCGTATGAGTATAAGTACGAATAGTGCTGACCTTCTTCAGCTCTATCATAACCAAGTTGTCTGCAAGCAATGTCTGAAGCGTCGTTGTCCCAATTGTTTGAACACACGGTCCCCCAAGTGCCATATATATATACTTCAAGATTCCCTTGATCTACATCGTAACCTCCAAACAATTGTACATCGCCTTGAACGCCATCTAAACAAATTCAAATATAGACGGTTCTATTATAAATTATTTGCCAGATTATAGGCCAACTGCAACTGCTACTATAATAATAATAATAATAATAATAATAATAATAATAATAATAATAATAAAAATAATAATAATAATAATAATAATAATAATAACGATAATAAAGAATAGCAGTAATATCAATAAACTTACAGGTGTCTGTGCATTGTAGTTTTACTTCTTCATAATAGCAGTAGTAGCTAACAGAATATTGAGTACAATCTAGAAGACTACTTTCATAACCATTGCAGTCGAAGCTATACCAAGATGACACTGAGCCCGGACTAGCTGGAATGTTGTCGCCACCGACTAAGGTTTCAGCTCCGCTGTAGCCCAACTCTCTGCAAGCAACACCTGAATTAGTATCACTCCAGTAACGACTGCAAATTTGTACCCACGCATTACCAACAAGAATTTCCAATCGACCGGTATTTGCATTAAATCCATCAACAAGGCGTACTATGAAATGAGAAATTTAGCCAACATTGTTATTGTCTGCGTAGTTTTCTTTTTGTGTGTTATCAGGTCATTTTCGTATTGTAAATTTAGTAGGTATATCAAAATTGAATGACAAAATGATAGTATAAACTGCGGTACATAATTACTGTAGTAGACCAATTATCAACATTATAATGATATGATGATGATGTGGTGGCAGTGGTAGCTTCTACGTTGACGGCGGCAATGACGACAATGTAATGATTATGATGGTAATATTATATTGGCCTAATAATAATGTCTTAGTGATGACAATGCTATATACTAATAATTACAATAGTGATGATGATGATGATGACGACGATGATGATAAACGATGACGACGTCGACGTTGTTTTTAGAACCGACTTCAAGCTCACAAATAAACAAATTATTATTGCTAATGCTCAAAACACCGATTTTAATGTTACATTGAAAATATAATGTTGCACTATTGACTAAAACAAACCTAGAGAACATTCAATAGCTACATCCTCAGTGTGAATACAGTTTGCTTCACCTAATGGTGAACGTGAACACGACGAAAGACTGGATTCCCAACCACTGCAGTCAACATCATCTAAAACGATGCTTTGATCATATGATCCTTGGTATATAGAATCGATAAGGGTCCGCACTGGATACCCATAGCCTAAATGATGACAAGCAACACGTGTCTCTACTTCACCCCACCCATCATCACACACTGTTCCCCATTCTCCTCCATAGTAGACTTCAAGACGTCCCTCGTAGCTCGAAGGTCCACCTGCTAGACGAATTACCAATGTTGATGAATCTGTAAAAAAAAGTAGCGTCTAATCAGAACTGCGACATTGACAGAAACGGATTTAATACAATATAGGCCTATGCTAGTTTGACATCAACATGATGCAATGTACTTGATGCTAAATCATCAGCCTCCAAATATAAAGCGAACCATTTAATTACAAAAGACTCGGACCCTTGTTTGATTTACTAATATAAATTCTAGGATTTCTTGTTTTTGGGAAAATATGTTGCCGACACCAGCTTTCGGAAAACTAATAAAACCTTAAATTTATGATAGTCATTTATATTAATTTAAAAATCCGATGAAGTTCAGTAACTGTGAACATTCGAGGCTATTAGTGTGATTTGACTCATACAAGTCGCTTTTTCAGTTCTTTGCTTTGCTTGGCACTGTGTTACTGAAAAGAAGACTTCAAGCTAGTCCACAACTGAGTCGTACTTTAAATACAAACCTGAAGAACATTCAAGAGCAACATCCTCAGAGTGAGTACAGTCATGTACACCTATGGTTGAATGTGAACACGACGAAAGACTAGACTCCAAACCACTGCAGTTAACATCATCTAAAAGTATGCTTTGGAGTGCTCCTTGGTATCCAGTACTGATGAGGGTCTGCACTGGACTTCCAAAGCCTAGTTCACGACAAACAACGAGTGCATCTTCATAATGCCAATAATCATTACAAACGGTTCCCCATTCTCCGTTATAATATATCTCAAGACGACCTTCGTACATTGAAGTTCCATCAGCTAATCGGACTGAGAAACCTGTAAATAAAACCAAAAAGGCAGATATTAAATCCAAAATATTGGAAATAGATCACAGTTTAATTATATTTGTTTCCTTTATGGATCAGTTTATTGTGATAGACGGTGAAATCTGATTACTATTTAGCTTCTTTTTAAAAACTATTCTATGTGAACACTAATATAGTGAGAGACGATATCTGTATAATGATACCGTAAAACCTCAAATGACCTTATGGGCTTAAACTCGAGAAGAGGAGAAACCCATTTCAAAATGAAGTCCCCCACCTTAGTTTGCAAAAGTAATCTGAAAAATAAATCCACCTCGAAAAGAAGCCATAGGATTTTTCCCGAGATAGTTCAGTATGTCTACATAGAGCTTATATATTGTACATGAATTTCAAAGCAAAATAGCAATTTAATTTCATTTTAAAAATTATATGTTGCTAGTCCATTGTTTTGTAAGCATCTGTTAATAAGAGTTTTCAGCAGATGGGTTAAATGAGACGTTAGCTAGATCGCAGTATTCGAGAACACGTTGGGATCTACAACCACTCATTTTTTTTTTATAAATGTCTTCAAACACACCAATTGCTAAATGTGAAAAATTGCTACTATTAGAATATAAAACATAAGTAACTACGAACCTGGAGAACACTCAAGCGCCACATCTTGACTATGACCACAGTTATGTACGCCTATGGTTGAATGTGAACACCACGGAAGGCTGGACTCTGAACCACTGCAGTCAACATCATCTAAAAAGATCCGTTGAGATATATTTCCTTGGTATCCAGAACTGATGAGGGACTGCAATGGATATCCATAGCCTAGCTGATTACAAACCACACGTGCGTCATTATAGTCCCACCCATCATTACACACCGTTCCCCATTCTCCTTCATAATAGATCTCAAGACGACCTTGAAAATCTGCAATTCCATCAGCTAGTCGGACTGTAAAATCTGTATGAACATCAAATCAAATCAAATATTTTTTAATCATCTATCATGTAAAATGTAAAAAAAAAACATTAAAATTGTAACTGTAAATGTAACTTTAAAAAAAATGTAACTACAATTATAATTACATGAAAATTAAGTTACCAAAGCAGCAGAACATTCAAGAGCCACATCCTTAGCGTGGGTACAGTCATGTACACCTATGGTTGAATGTGAACACGACGAAAGACTAGACTCCAAACCACTGCAGTTAACATCATCTAAAAGTATGCTTTGGAGTGCTCCTTGGTATCCAGTACTGATGAGGGTCTGCACTGGATTTCCAAAGCCTAGTTCACGACAAACAACGAGTGCATCTTCATAATGCCAATAATCATTACAAACGGTTCCCCATTCTCCGTTATAATATATCTCAAGACGACCTTCATACATTGAAGTTCCATCAGCTAATCGGACTGAGAAACCTGTAAATAAAACCAAAAAGGCAGATATTAAATCCAAAATATTGGAAATAGATCACATTTTAATTATTATTTGTTTCCTTTATGGATCAGTTTATTGTGATAGACTGTGAAATCTGATTACTATTTAGCTTCGTTTTAAAAACTATTCTGTGTGAACACTAATAGTGACAGACGATATCTGTATAATGATACCGTAAAACCTCAAATGACATTATGGGCTTAAACTCGAGAAGAGGAGAAACCCATTTCAAAATTAAGTCCCCCACCTTAGTTTGCAAAAGTAATCTGAAAAAAAAAATCCATCTCGAAAAGAAGCCATAGGATTTTTTCCGAGATAGTTCAGTATGTCTACATAGAGCCTATATATTGTACATGAATTTCAAAGCAACATAGCAATTTAATTTCATTTTAAAAATTATATGTTGCTAGTCCATTGTTTTGTAAGCATCTGTTAATAAGCGTTTTTAGCAAATGGGTTAAATGAGACGTTAGTTAGATCGCAGTATTCGAGAACACTTTGGGATCTACAACCACACAATTTTTTTTATAAATGTCATCAAACACACCAATTGCTAAATGTGAAAAAATGCTACTATTAGAATATAAAACATAAGTAACTACGAACCTGAAGAACACTCAAGCGCCACATCTTGACTATGACCACAGTTATGTACGCCTATGGTTGAATGTGAACACCATGGAAGGCTGGACTCTGAACCACTGCAGTCAACATTATCTAAAAAGATCCGTTGATATGTATCTCCTTGGTATCCAGAACTGATGAGGGACTGCAATGGATATCCATAGCCTAGCTGATTACAAACCACACGTGCGTCATTATAGTCCCACCCATCATTACACACCGTTCCCCATTCTCCTTCATAATAGATCTCAAGACGACCTTGAAAATCTGCAATTCCATCAGCTAGTCGGACTGTAAAATCTGTATGAACATCAAATCAAATCAAATATTTTTTAATCATCTATCATGTAAAATGTAAAAAAAAAACAAACATTAAAATTGTAACTGTAAATGTAACTAAAAAAATGTAACTACAATTATAATTACATGAAAATTAAGTTACCAAAGCAGCAGTAATAAACTCCAATAATTTAGTATATAGGTGGTAACACTAAAATTTAGATTTATTTATTGACCACAGTAAATAAACGTAAGTATATTAGGCCTATAATTATAGCAAACGCCCCAGGACATTTTTTGTCTTGACGCCGGGATATCTCTGAGGCGTTTTGGGCGATCAATAATAATGTTTTACCCTCTTTTTTCGCGTTTTCTTTTACACTTCTAAATCCTGTTTTTTCACCTTAATATTCGTAATCGAAATGTCAAAACGTACCACGGAGGCAGTTCCCCAACAACAGATGAGCCAGCTTTAATCCACCTCAGCCAACCATGTTTCATTTTAGGCCATTCGTTACCGTTTTATTATGAACTATTTTCAGATCAGCAAGGTTAAAAAATGGGATACTGATGATTTAAGGAGGTAATATCTAACATTATTAATATTCGTTATAGAGCCGGATTCAATCACATCAATCGAAACATTATATTGGTAACACTGAAAAATGATTTTGATGTCACAATTAAAAAAAATATAAAATGTACAATTATAGACTTCAAACCTGGAGAACATTCAATCGCTACGTCCTCAATGTGTGCACAGTCATGTTCACCTAACGCTGGATGTGAACACGACGAAAGCCTAGACTCCCAACCACTGCAGTCGACTTCATCTAAAAGGATGCTTTGATATGTATCTCCTTGGTATCCATAAATGAGTGTCTGCACTGGATATCCATAGCCCAATTCACGACAGACCACAAGAGCATCATCTAAGTCCCAGCGATCATTACAAACCGTTCCCCATTCTCCGTTATAATATATCTCAACACGTCCTTCATAGATTGTACTTCCACCGACCAATCTGATTGAAAATGTATCTAGGAAAAAACATTGAATCAGTAATTATACAGTTTACTGGGGTGGATACAGGATTTTGTGAAAAGTGGGAGGGATGTGTGACTTTCATAGATGGAGGAAGATGTATACCAGAAATAGAATATATAGTAGGCACTACCTAGCATTAAAAAAAATAAAATTGTTAGCCTATGTTTTATCTAATAAATTCTTATTCATTCATTATAATTGGTATTGTTGTATCGCGTATGAATGAAATGAATGAAACAGATAGGCCTACTATAATATCTACGAGAGCTCTAGTTACTTCTAGTACTTAAGACTCAGAACCTTCGAAAAATACCTGACTCAACAGAACAGATGGTTACAAACAGCATAACGATGACTTTAACCTCCATCTTGTTTTTTTAATGGAATTGTAAAGCTGAAGAAAAAAATGTGACACATTCAAAAATTATTTAAACGCGCTTATTAATTCCATATAGGTATAGGCTAGAAGAATACTACATATATGGCTCTTATCCTAGTGATTCCGTACGCCATTTTGTAATATCTGACTGACAGTAGATCGAACTGGCATACCAACCGTAAATGTAACAGTAACATTACCACCAATCATAATACTGTATCATCATATAATATTATGATGTAGGCCTACGCAAAACACTATGTAGTGTACGCCTATGTAAAAAGTGCGTCCAATATAAATGTAATTTATACAACTGAACACATATATCTATACAGTTGATTTTACGATATTTCCAACTTACCTACCAATTGTGTGTCTTATCGCATAGCAACGCCAGTCACTGCTATAGTTACATTGATTATTTATTTTAATAAAAAATATGCCTACGCTTAATAGGCTTATGTACAAAATGAGTTGCTTCAGGTTAATGGCGCACAAATTTTATAAGCTTTAGCTATTCACATAAACAATGTATTCATTTAACCTTCGATTTTTCAACACAATATTCATTGTGATCTTTGTTCACATCATGTCTGAATTACAAAAGGATCACTATAATTGTTGATTTTATTCTTTGCAGGTCGTGCAGTCGCTTAAGGCAGCAACACCACGAACCTTACTGGAATATAGTATAATATATAACGGTATTGGAGTGCATGATGGAGTGCATTTCATTGTGGCATTTCAGGTATTATATTATCATATCCGAGCTTATCAGTGGACCTTTCAGTTACTGGAAGACAACCATTATTTTTGTTTGTACGTATATAGCTACTCCTAAATGTAAGCTGTGGCATAACATAAGGTACGGTACACTACAATTTCACATTGTCTTACCGATTTTATACAATTGAAGTGAATTCCATATATCCGGATCCGTCTGGCCAAAAACGTTTGTGTGATAGGCCTATACCATTCTCAGTTTTAATCCAACAATTATTGGATAAATTCTAATAGTTTTCTAACCTGATTCAAATACCCAACGAAGACCCTATTTGCCTAATTTTGGTAAAGTAAATGGCGTCTACATAGACAACAGAAGGTACCCCGAATTCGAATTTGTTTGTTTTTGTTTTCGTTTTTTTTTTCGGTGGGGGGTGGGGGGTTGTTTTTGT
>NW_022732216.1:899005-903619 GCF_011630105.1 Anneissia japonica
TATATATATATAAATGAATATGTTAACGAACTTAACAATATTTTGCCTATTGCTGTCAAATTCTCATAAAGAGTGGAATTTCTTTGTGGATGAGAATAAATCCGACTCAGACATATTTTACTTGATAAAGATATACCTAAATTGGAAGAATGGAGATCACATAAGATATTAAGGTCATTATTTGATAGTACTTACGGTATTAATCATAGAATTGTGCTTGCGAATGCAGCATTAAATAACCTTAAGAGGATGTGGACCAAAAGAAAATTTCACTGTTAACTGATGCTTTATGATACTTAAGTAGTATCTATATTATTGTATAATTGCAGCAGTTGGTCAGCACCAAAGCATGCGTTTGACGAATCAAATGCTTGTCATATTACAAAAACACCTAAGGATTATATTGAATGAAAGTCTGTATACAGTCTGTAAAACGAGCTCACTCTCAGAAAGAGTCTGTCGTTTAATAGATGGTTAATATTTGGGCATGATTGAGAATGGATGAAAACACACCGTCTTTTTCATTATTCTTCTATGCAGTTGTTTTAAGGCCAACTCAAACAGCGTCGGCCGACGCAGCCCGACCCGATTTATCGTCGGGGACAGTCTTAAGCCGTCGTGAGAAATATTAAACATGTTTAATGTTCTACGACGCGACTGCCCCCGACGCACACCATCGCGTCTGCGTTTAGCTCACACAGACCCGACGGGACAACAAATCGCGTCGGGCTGCGTCGTACGACGCTGTCTGAGTTGGCCTTTAGTAATATTATTAAAGGACGAGTTGGAAGAAATCAAGCCAACCTTTTGTCTCTAATTAGGAACGAGTTAAATTCTAGAAATTTTAAGTTAAATGATTCCGAAAATTTAAATGTTTTACGAGATATTGCAAAGATAGAAATAAGTAGTAGGCCTATGCTCTGTTGTAGTTTTGTTTTGTTAATTGTATATACACAGAACTTACACAGAAACTGTACAGTAAAGTGTATTCAATGGAAATATGGTTTTTGAATAAAAATTATTACTGTATATATAATATAGTGTAAATGTACGTCAGTCCACATGCGTTTTCTTTTATGTTGGTCACTATATTTTTGATTGGCTTGTATTGTTGTTTTATCACATGTTTGCCTTTCGTATAAGATGGAAAAAATTGAAAGTTTCCAAGCACTTAACAGTACTATACTGTACTTCTAAATGAAATTGCAAAGTAGTGCTTCTTATTTTATTTTACTGGCGCAGAAAATGCCTTGGGCTTCCAAGAAACGTTGACAGAAATAAATTTTATTTACACCTAGTAGCGGTGCTAGCGGGGTGGTGGGACATTTTCCCCCATATAATTTTCTCCCCTCTCCCCACCAATTTTCCTCCAAAAATAGAAAAAACACCACAATTCGTTGGGGAGAAAAAAAAAGGTATGTATTTTCTACATAATTAGTAGACTATCTATATCGATTAAATAATCGCCGAAACCCCTAAACTGTCATATTTTTCGGGGGACCACTTTCAAGACATTTTGAGCGAAGCCCGACTACCTCCACTTCGGGCCACCCCAGCATTTTGCCTCTAAAATTTTACCTTGCTCCTTACTTGCATGTTTACGCAGATGATACATAGATTTACACACCTATTTGCCCAACATCGATGATTGCTGTCTGTCCAGCAATATCGATCATAGAAGAATGCTTATCCATAATTCAGAGGTGGATATCACATAATTTCTTAAATTGAGTTCTGACAAGTCAGAACTAATGGCGTTTAGTTTCCGATCCCAGTTAGCGAAGATCTACGCTCAATAAACGTTGCTTGTCATAATGTGCCTGTAACAACATATTAAAAAATCTTGGAGTAATGTTTGACAGTTGGTATGATTATGTCTGCCCAAGTTGCAAACATTGTAAAGACAACCAACTTAATTCCAACTTTTCAGAATAAACCCTGTTCGGAAAATGTTGACTGATGAACCAATACAAGTTGTTGTTCACACTCTTGTTAGTTCCAGAATTCATTACTGTAAACTATTGACATCTTCAAACATTTGTTGAAAACTCATCTCTTTCATAAAGCATACAATAATGTAGTATCCTAGTTCGAGTCTTGTGCTTATGGCGCCTTAGAGAAAATTTGTTTTGGGTAAGCGCTATACAAAGGACAATTATTATCATTATTATTATGTGTTTCATATGATCATCTTCCACTCCAAACCTTATTTTACAGTGGCACTGTTTTTCTTATCTGCAGGAAAATATTGGAATAGAAGCATTAGGCTGGACCACAAGAGCCAGGACAATTTTTTCACTTTCTTTTTCTTCTTTTCTTTTTAAATAATTCAATTCTAACCCATTTTATGCCTATTTTAACTAAAATATATAAAGAGAACCTGTCATTGTTTTTAAAGCACTTCATATGACTGCGTACAAGAAAACCTTTTAAGGCAACGAATTAACGTTTTCAGTTGGCTTCCCTTAGTATTTATTCTTTATCTGAATAATTAATGACAATCAATTTCTATTCTTTATTTTGTCCTTTGCATTCGTTTTGTTGTCCGAACATCAGTAACCTTCTGTACTTGTCCATTGTTAGGGGCATTCCTGCATTTTTTGGTTCATCAGTTACTTATTTTTTTACATAAATGAATGAATGAATGAATGAATGAACGAACGAACAAACGAGCGAATGAATGAAAGAAAAAAGGAAAGAAAGTGATTGATGAATGAATAAATGAATTGAATTAATAAATAAATGAATGAATGAAGCATTATTTGTTGTGCATTTGTTGCTTTAGCATAGCTAAATCATGTTGAATAAATATTAGAAATTTAGTCTCTTCATTTGTTACCATATCATACAACCACGCAATAGCTAATCACAGACATTATGACACAAACAAAACCATAGTTTAATATGCATGAAAATGTACTTTAATGTATCTTTAAAAACAATGTTGTTATTATATTGAAATTTAAGAATTTTAAAATAATAAATTATCGTAAATATATAAATATAATATAAAATCATTACCATTTGAGTATTTGTTTACATTGACTTTCAAGTTAGAAACATTTAAAAATGTCAGTAAACTAAATTTAAAAAGATAATCTCTAAACCGCTTTTTTGCGGTAATAATAATAATAATAAAACACATTAGGCCAGATAGATGTAAACGTTTAAAAATGTATTTCATACTTTTATGTCTTTTCAGCTTGTAGAAAGACAAAATGACTAGCTAAACCCAGGGACGTACACAGGTGGAGCCGTGGGATCCGCGGCCTCTTCCCCACCCCCACCTTTGTACACAGTGTTAAAATTGTAAAGCTTGTTCTTGCTAGCCAATACGAATTCTTTCCAGGGATCGCTCAAAATGAATACTTCTAAACTATGTAATTATGCATCAGCACACGTTAAACAGATCCCTGATAAAAGATCATGAGAAATTTGTTAGCGCTTCATTTTGACTATAATGATGATGTGATGATGATGAATTTTACTATATAAAAGTGTAATTTCCGGCCATCTAGAGGTACTATTTCTTCAAATGTTCTCACCTCAATCCCAACTATGGTGGGGTTGAGGTGGTCGTTATATCACGGCTTTGAAGTATGTAAAGTACATATTCCAAAACAATGTTTTTAAGCTTTATTTTCTATGGTAAATCAAACATTATTAATAAGATCTCTATGGTTGCCGAAAATCCCCGATAAAAGATCATGAGAAATTTGTTGGCGCTTTATTTTGAGTATAAATGGTGATGTGATGATGATGAATTTTACTAAAAAAGTCATTTCTGGTCATCTAGAGGTACTATTCCCTCAATTTTCGCACCTCAGCCCCAACCATGGTGGGTCTGAGATGGGTGTCGACTCACAAAATTCCCCCTCCCACCTCCACCTTTCAAAACAGATTGCGCCCTTCCTGGTTATGACATTAAAGCCCCATTCCCGGCAAAATTTCAGTTTTTAAGAAAAATCTAATTTTTGTATAATGTTAAAAAGATTTATAATACGGAATTGCTAGTTTAACTGAATTTAGACATTCCTAAGAATGAAAAAAATGTAAAATAAAACTGAAATTTGATTTTTTTTGTGTGGAACACAAACAATAAATGCGGATGAATTTTTCATTTTGATTTTGCGATAGGTCGTGAGAAGAAATATCGTAGGCGCCGAAAACATTAGCCTATCCAACGCTGCTAGGCTAGGCCTAGCCGTACCTCGATTTAGGTTCTGTTATCACACATAAAAACGGCCGACATGATATTTTCCGTTGCTAGTATTGACACTTGTGAAATATAATATTTCATAGGAATTATTTCAAATTTGTTAAAAAACTGATTCTGACTGAGATTTTGACACTTATACAAACATATCTCAGCCTAACCGAACGACCGCATTGTGTGAGATGCGAAGTACAAAAACTAATCTCTTTAGAGAGGGCGCACTTTATTGACTGTATAAAGTATACATAAAAGCGAGAGTATTCCAGTGGATGCGATCTACAACCTCTGAATTTGCCTTTCCGGAGTGTCAATCAAACTTAACAACTGACTAATCAGAACAACGCTAGGAATACGCGCGCGTCTTACAAACACACGTGTTGTCCCACAAACGCACGTGT
>NW_022732216.1:906531-908242 GCF_011630105.1 Anneissia japonica
TACATATATACATACATATACATATATACATTATATACATACAAGATGTGTATAAGAGACAGACATAGAACAACGGAGGCCTAGCGTGGCCTCATTTTTATTAATTCCTAAACCAATTGACTATGGTTCAATTTTAGTTAAATTTTCATTTATATTTTAAAGAATAATATTAGAATCAGACATTCATTTCTACTTTGTCAAATTTACTGTATAATCGGAGCACATACACTTTTCTTGAGATGACGTTTTCAAAGGTTGTTGAAATTTTTCAATTTTTGAGACACGCAAAAAATCGGCACGAAATAGCAACTGGCCATATTTAGGGCCATTAAATAAAAAAAAAAGACATTAAAGAACGACCCAGAAAAAAAATACACACATGAAACTCTATAAGATCTTGGGGTTTTGTGAAAATTAGACATGTTATGTTAATACTTTCAAAGTTATGGCCCTCCAAAAATTAATGCTCCAAAATCAGTCAGGAAAAAGGACCCATTTTTTCGCATTTGGACTCCCTTTTTCATCATCTTTAAAGGGCCATAACCAGGGACGGATCCAGAGATATCCAAAAGGGGGGCGAAAGGGGGGGCCGAAATTTCGGCCGATCGAGACAACAATGCCCTAGGGGGTCCGGGGTATTCCCCCGCAAAATTTTTGTGTTGTAGACGCCGAAAATACCATTTGAGGCGTTGTGAGCTATCATTTTTTTCTTTTTCTTTCTTTTTTCTTTTTTTTCTTCTTTTTTACCTTCCAAAAAGGGGGGGGGGGGCGGGGCCGGGCCGGACCCCTCCCCCCTAAATCCGCCCCTGTTACACACGTACATCCCATAAATCCGTAAGATTTCATAGGCCTACCGTAGGTAAACATAGCAAGAGCAATAAAAGTAAAACTCAAGTGTCACGACATTGCGAAGTGTCTACTCTTGTTCCTCGTATCGAACTCGAGTCGAGTCAATCCGAGATGGCCCGAGTGAAGTTTCATGCACATGTTTCGTACGGGAAAAAAATCGCACCGGCTTTGCTTGTTGGTGGCGCTGTAACAACTGAGAATTTAAAAGCAAGTCCATAACTGTATCCTACAAACCTGAAGAACATTCAAGCGCAACATCCTCAGAGTGAGTGCAGTCATGTACACCTATGGTTGAATGTGAACACGACGAAAGACTAGACTCCCAACCAATGCAGTCAACATCATCTAAAAAGATGCTTTGGTCATATGCTCCTTGGTATCCAGTACTGATGAGGGTCCGCACTGGATTTCCATAGCCTAGTTCACGACAAACCACATGTGCGTCTTCATAATCCCATCTATCATCACAAACGGTTCCCCATTCTCCGTTATAATATATCTCAAGACGACCTTCATAAACTGAAGCTCCATCAGCTAATCGAACTGAGAAACCTGTAAACATAACGAAAAGACAGACCTAATTGCTTAATAGTAGCAGGGCCGAGAACGGACGCGGGCTCGGGGCATCTTCGCTGCCCGGGCCAATTGGTTGGGGTCTGCCACCACCACCCCTGGAAGCTACGGGCTTTTAATGTATTAAAGACAGATTTAATCGATTAAAGAGTGCCTACTTCACAAGGTCATAACAAATAAAGTATGAAAACATGAAAAGTTAAACCTTCATTTTATTCAAACGTGCCGAAACATTCATAACATAGGTATCAAAGTTTAAAGTGGCGGATCCATGAATTTGAAATAGAGG